>NC_060159.1:25843607-25854102 GCF_021292245.1 Micropterus dolomieu | reverse complement strand
CACTTCACACTTTGTTCATTCTGGTGTATTTGTGACAATGACTTGTGTCACCTCCTGAAAAGAAGAAGAGGAAGCTGAAGGTGTGAAGATTGTTAGTTTATATAAATGTTTGCAATGATGCAACTTGTTTAGAGTCATGCTGACTCTATTTATAGCCCCGCCCCCTCTCTTCCTTTTTTCTGCTTCCAACTCAGTCAGCTGATTGAGGGCGTTCATTTTTTCAGTTAAACCAATCAGAATTTACCACAGCTTCTGTGAGCCAAAGTCAGCTTTGTGATTCCACATCAAGGATTGGTCGAGCTGAGACCTCCCACTTCCTGGTTGCAGTTGATTGGTGCGGCTATGGTCTCAACCTTCCACTCCTGAGACTCCAATCAACACCAGCTGCAGCATAAATAGTTTTTGTGCCAACTGCCCACAGCTCATCACAGCTGTGAATCAGTGATCAGTCGCCTCGCTGCTATGTTGAGTTACATGGGCTGTTTGGTATGAGTGTGTTTTGTGCTTCATTGTGTCTTGAGTGATGCCTGTTAGAGTAACAGCAGCTTCTGGTCACTACAATGTGCTCGTGTAACTCATCTACCTTGTTAAAGTGAAGTGAGTGTTGGATTCATTTAGTTCTGTGACCTCAGTATCTGCTTAGGGGGCTTTCACACCTACCTCGTTTGGTCCGGACTTTCAGAATTTTCAGTTTGGTCTGAACCAAAATTGCAGGTGTGAAACCTCCCCCGGACCACGGTCCCGACAACAGACGAAATCTGGTTTGAACTAGCCTTCAGTATAGTTGGTGCTGCAGGTAGTAATGCCATAATAATAACTAAATAATAACTAAATATGTGCAAATATACGTTCATTTTTAATTAATTAATTCTTGTCAAAGTTACCCCCTAAACTTTTTAATAAACCAATCAATGTCAGGTAGTGGGAGTCATGTAAAGTCCTTTAGTGCAGTCACAGAATTTCAGTGTGAAACCAAATCAAAACTAAGCGAATGTATCAAAGTGTATCAAAACATGAATTTTGGTTTGGACCTTGGTGCAGACTTTCATGTGCAAAAGCCCCCTCAATCTACCTGCTAGCAGACTTCAGGCTTGACTCGGACTCGAGGTGCGGGACTCGTGAACAGTGTTTATTTTTAGGAAACATCTGATGAGCTTGCTGTTCCCCTGTTCCCCTGCCGACGTCAACGAAAAACAGATGTTGTGCCGCAAAGTGATGCGCGCAGTATGTTAAAGCTGTACCGCCTAGTCTCTTTACAATGACACATGTGTGCCGACTAAAACCTTCCGCACATACAACAATCAAAAACCCTGGTTCACAGCGAAACTCAGGCAGCTTCGTCAGACCAAGGAGGCCTTCAGAAGTGGGGACAGAGTCCTTTGAAAGACTGGTGTTGGCCCACCTGAAGGACATTACAGGCCCCCTGCAGTTTGCCTACAGGGCTAACAGGTAAGTGGATGGTGCAGTCAACTTGGCTCTCCAGGGACATATGCAAGGATCCTGTTCGTGGACTTCAGCTCAGCGTTCAACACCATCATCCCGGACATCCTCAGCACCAAACTCACCCAGCTCACTGTGCCAGCCTCCACCTGTCAGTGGATCACAGACTTCCTGACTGACAGGAGTCAGCAGGTGAGGCTTCTCAAACATCACATCCAGCACCCGGACTATCAGCACTGGCGCCCCCCAGGGGTGTGTGCTCTCCCCACTGCTCTTCTCCCTCTACACCAACGACTGCACCTCAGGAGACCCACCTGTCAAACTCCTGAAGTTCGCTGACGATACAACGGTCATCGGCCTCATCCGGGACGGTGATGAGTCGGCCTACAGACGGGAGGTTGATCAGCTGGCTCTCTGGTGCGGTCAGAACAACCTGGAGCTTAACACGCTCAAAACTGTGGAGATGACCGTGGACTCCCACTATGCCCCCCATCACCATACTCAACAGCCCTGTGTCTGCTGTGGAATCCTTCAGGTTTCTGGGTTCCACTATATCCCAGGTCCTGAAGTGGGAGCCCAACACGGACACCATCATCAAGAAGGCCCAACAGAGGACGTACTTCCTGCGCCAGCTCAGGAAGCTCAACCTGCCTAAGGAGCTGCTGATCCAGTTCTACACAGCCATCATCCAGTCTGTTCTCTGCACCTCCATCACTGTCTGGTTTGGAACTGCCATCAGAAAGGACAGGAGCAGACTACAACGGACAGTCAGGACTGCAGAAAAAATAATCGGTGCCAACCTGCCCTCCATTCAGGACACAACCTGTTCCAGCTCCTCCCCTCTGGTAGGCGCTACAGAGCACTGTACGCCAAAACCAACAGACTCAGAAGCAGTTTCTTCCCACAAGCCATCACTCTGATGAACAGCTGATTTCTGACTCACAGTGTCAGGAACAATTCCCGTGTAATAACCCAGTAACTCTGTCTCTAATCAGCACCTGTTTACTGGTTTCCACTTATTATTTATTTATTCACCATTCTGTATTTCAGTGCTGTTCTTACTATGTCATATTGTATATACTGTATACCAATACACCTACCTCAGGTCATAAGGTCATAGGTCTTATTTATTTATTCCAGCATTCTTTGCACTATGCTCCATCACACTGTGTACATGTATGCATGTATGTGTACCTGTATATCATATCCACCTTCAACATGTACATAATGAGAATAATAGTTTACTCTTGCATCCTTTGCACTCTGATCACTGCACTATTTGTCAATATGTCTATATTGTTTTGTTCATAGTGTGTATATTAGTGTTGTCTACTGTAGTTTGTCTGATTTTATTTTATTATTTTATTTTTGTGTTATGGTATTTTTGTATGAGTAAGCATATCATGAGCAATGTACAATCCTGAGTCAATTACGTGGCAATAAAGCTGATTCTGAACTACAGCTGTTTTTATGTGGATCAAACAGACATAACGTGTAAATCAACATCACTTTATGTCCGTGGTGATAGCAAAGGTGAAAATTTGTGATACTTTACCATTTCTTTTAACAGAATAATCACAATTGTGGCCAAATAAGTGTTTGCAGTTTATAGCGTAACCAGGCCTGACATTTACGTGATTATAGGAGATAATGGAAGCTTGTTGTTGCCGATGGATTATGTGTTTCGAAGGCGAATGTCTTATATCTTATATTTGGAAAACAGACTGTTGCCCATAATTAACATGACTTACTGCTGAGTTATATATAAAATAAAGACATGATCTCTTTTGCAATTATCCTTATGACTCTACATTATTTTACATGCTGTGTACCAACCAATCCAGTCCTTTTTTACCTGTTACAATACCTTGAAATAACCAATGAAACCAATGACATGCAGTATTTCACTTGCCAGAACGTGACTGCAGTGGTATCACTTTCTATGAAGGTCATCGTTATGACTTATGCATATATTTATGACACAATATAATGCGTCCATAAGACATTATAACAGTTCTTATAATCACTTACAAACATGCATTAGGCGCTATAGCAAAGTTCATCACGTATTATGACCTTTTGATTTAGTGTTTTTTAACTAATAGTAATACCAGTTTATATCACGGTGCGGCAAGAATCTCCGACCATGTTCCATAACACATTATAACCATCGACTCTGCCTCGTTATGAATACACTTTAGTCACCATTTACAATTAGTGATATAAAATGGAATAATAGCTTATCGCTCAAGGGAAGACCTGTTGGCGACCAACATCATGTAAGAAGAGGCTCAGATGTTGTCACAGATGAATGGCGAGCCTATGGACGGGCCCCAACAGATGCAGTGGACGATTAAAGACAACCACTTCACAAAACATAGCCTATTAAAAGAGATTTTAAAGTAATTGAATGGGATTACTGTTTGGGCAGTAGGAATGAGAATCTCTTGGCACCTCACCATTCGATTTGATTACAGTTCAGAGAACCTCCGCTCCTCTGACACTAACCTGGGGCGACAGAGCTTTCACCATCGCAGCCCCCTCCCTATGGAACTCCTTATCCATACACATCGGAGATTGCACGACATGGACTCTTTAAAATCAAAACCCACCTTTTTAGACTAGCTTTTAACATCAAATAATGTTATACTGCACCTTCTGCTGTTTGTTATTTATATGGTCAACCATTTGCTCTTATGCACCAAATATTTTTTTCTGCCATTTATATATTTTATATTATGCTATTTATGTTTTTAATCTGTTTTAAATGTACATAACTTCTCGTTTTGTTGTAAAGTGTCTTTGAGTATCCTGAAAAGTGCTTAAGAAATAAAATGTATTATTATTGCTAACATGAGAGGTTAGTTATGTGATTACAACTAGAATCATCAGAACTTTAGTAAGGAACACACAGCAGTTCTTTATCTACAAAAAACATCTATAAAAAGTAAATGTGCGAATGAAATAGATATAAACAAAGTAACAAAGTCACTAAAATGAGTTTGACAGAATATGAACAACAGACTCTTTTTCCTGCAGCCCACCATCATGTACAATCCAGCCTTTACACTACTGTGTAACCCAGCTGCTCCAGGAAAATCCTCCTTTGACTAACTTTTCCACTGTCAACTTATTTGCCTGGTTTTCTGTGTTTAGATTAACCTGCTACCGTTTTCCCACTACTGCCTGCCAGAGCGCTCTGTCAGGTCACTCTCTGGACATCAACCTCACCCCTGACCCTCTCACCAGCCAGCCATCCTTTCACCTTAACTTTCCAAGTTGTTGATAAAAAACTTTCATTGTTACCAGTCTGTCTCAAGTCTGTGTTATTTGCAGATTTTGTTTTTATCAGATATAATAAAGAGAAACAAAAAAAATCAGTAATAAAATCTAAAAATTATCTTATGAGATTTTTGTTCTCTAAAGGCTTCAACTACTCGTGTAAATGTGCTGTTATTTAACTGCAGTGGAGTCTTTTCTCTGATGAGCTGATGTTGATATGGAAGTTGTTGATCAGTGGAGTCTGACAGAGGCAGAAGGGTCTCCATCGTTTTCATAGTTCACCACACCATCATCTTCATCTTCATCATTATTCACCTGTGAAACACAAACAAACCCTCACTCTGACACACTTTAACTGACAACTTTCACATCACTGACCCACATTTAACACAAGGAGATAAGAAATAACCTGACAGCACCTGAAAGCACTAGACTCTGCATGTCAGGCGTGGCAAAAAATTACATATTTTATGGGTTGTGCACATGGGTGTGGGAAAAGAGCTCACTAGAAGGACCTACAAAACTGGAAAAGAAATTAGCCCCCGCGCCACGTTCAACCTACATGCAAGGAGTTCCATAGGGAGGGGGCTGCGATGGTGAAAGCTCTGTCGCTCCAGGTTAGTGTCAGAGGATCAGAGGTTGCAGGAGGCATTGGTGGTGGTGATGCCGCATAGATAAGATGCTTGCTTTTGGTGTGGGAGACCTGGGTTCGATTCCCACTGTGAGACGTCCCTGAGTAAGACACTTAACCCACTTAACCCTTCGAATAAATGTAAATGTAACTAAAATGCAGGACTAAACCTAAGATCAGAGACAGCACAGATGCTAAGTGAACAAAACTGAACATGCAAATGAACCATGGAATAAACAAAGCTAAACAGAAAACACAAGACATGGAACAAAAACAGAAAACATGGATCATCTGCTAAAGTCTAAATTAAACAGGACAGTAACAGGGAGTCTAATAACTAATAAGACAGAGTGGATAAGACAGACAAGATAACAACACTGACAAACCCCACATCAGACTAAGGAAACTGAAGAGAACAGATTAATACAGAATAAAATAACTTTGCAGCTCTATAACGGGGGACAGGAGAGTCAAAACTCCCGCACACTGTACACAAAGTATGAGATTGTTGTTTTTTGGACCTATTTTTTTGGGGTCATATGTCGCATGTATTTATCTAGCGTTATGTTTAATTACTCTTTGTCTATTGATATATAAGGCAGCAGTAAGATTTGCGAGTATGTCTATTTATGATATTGGATTGATGTACATTAAGTGTACAGAAATCTACATTCATCTCATGGAAATATGAATGAATGTTTTGTAATGGCTGCCTTATTTTATTAGGAAGTAGGTGATTGGTGTAGACAAATAAGTCACCTCCTATAAAAGATGGCTTCTCACTATGTAACACCATTTGCCTGATGAAGGTCTAGTACTGAAACGTGTCAATACATTTATTGCAAGTTAAACAGTGTGCGGGAGTTTTCCTTTGTTACGGAAACTAATAAACATCAGACAGGAACAGAACAAGAACTAAGGCAGGCACCGATATATCAAAAGGACAGATGGGACCAGAACAACATCGAACAAGCAGAATACAGAACAACATAGATCAACTCCACAAGACACAAACAGACAGGACCAGGACCCGTATTTATCAAGCTTCTCAGAATTACTCATAAGAACACTGCTAAGAATTGACTTAAGAGTAAAAAATTCTTGGCTGAAAGCTGAGCTTAAAAGTTAGTTATCAAGCATCATAGTCCTAATTTGAGTGAAGTGTAGAACTAAAAGTGTCAGTCTTAGTGCTGATTTACGACACTTTCCTGCGCCGCAAACAGGATTTTGGTTGATGTCGCCAGGGACCAATCACTGAATAGATTTCCTTCTTTAAGAATATTCTCAGATAATTCCACATTGATGGGTGAAATTCCTAAGAGGAGTTTATATTCAGCACACGTTTAACATAAAGAATTTTCAAGAGAATACATTATGATACAGGCCCACACATTAATAAATGAAAGATAAAAAAGTTTATCTTTAGATGAGCACCATCCAAGGCGCCTATACTGCTCCTGTATTGCCGGCTATATGAACTGTGTTTGCTTCTGTCGGATTACGGGGGTTTTGTTGGGAAGTCGATGAAACGCGTGACAGTGTGTGGAGCTGTAGTGCTATAATTGTTTCCATGACTATTCAGCTTATTGATGGTTGTGACGGCCAAAATCATCAGCATTGCTGCGTTTGTCCTGTGGCAAATAAACGAGGCGTCATCTCCACCTTCAATTTAACTGAAAACGCATTACTGCGTAAAGTCAGTGGTGAGATGACGTCCCTCACCAACTGTCCGACCCTGTCTATTAACTTTGCGTCGTCAGAATTCTTCCTCTCCTCTCCGCATGTCTCCACAGCGCCATCACAAGCCCTACTGGCAGCTCCTCACCACTTGAGAGACCTCTGGAGCTGTCTTAAATAACTGGGAGAGTCAGAGTGATTCTTGGCTTTGAGAAATTTGATAGTTTGCTTTTATTCTTGTCACGGATTTGTATGGTGAAGCAGGTAGTAGGTTGGAGGACCCAAACGCAGGACACAGAGCGGAGCAGGTATGGTTCAGTGGTTTTAATATAACAAAAAGCGAGCACACTTACAGGTGAGTGGCTGAATACAGAGTCCAAAAACAAAGGTAGTCCAAACAGATATCCAAAGGAAGCAGGGTAACACGACCGGGAGACACGACAAACAGGAGACCTCACAGCAACAACAGGAGACAGCATGCAATGACCCAACAAAGACAAGACAGAAACACCAGGTATATATATACACACAGGGACTAACGATCAGGGCGGGAGCAACACAGGTGAAGGACATGAGATTAACGAGGCAGGCAGAGAGAGACAGTGACTAGAGAGACTGACATGCAGGCAGAGACAATTCTTAGTTTAAAAGTAGGAGTAAATTTCATGAATTCTAAAATGGCATTTTGAGAAGCTTGATAAATACCAGTGATCAACTCCACAAGAAACAAACAGACAGAACCAGATCAAAATGCACACCGAGAAGACTGGATACAAGACAGGAGACTGACAGGACTGAAACCCAAAACCCAACAGACTTTATAAGAGATACCGAACTGACCAAATAACCAAAACTCACTGAGCAGCGCAGACAGGCAGAATGTGCCCCGAACACATCTAAATGGCAATATTCTGTTACACTCGTAGCGCCACCTACTGGCAACAGGAAGTAAGTTCTTACTGACGCTCATCGTGCGATGTAAATCAATTTTCACAATGTGTTTCACACTTGACGTGGAGAGACCTAACATATAGATACCGGGTGCTCGGTAGTGCAACATAGCGGACACAGGAAGTGACGTTTAAGTCTTCGAAGCATGTGACAATTCAGAGCAACACCGGCAGAGCTGAGGAATATACGGGGCGACCGTGTCACACCCCAACACGCTACACGTGGAGGGCCCGCCCAACGCTGCTTGCAGCTTTAATGTTGAGTTTGTATTGACACTGAGTCATTCAGATCTATGGCGTCTTTGGAGGGTGTTGTTTGTGTTGGTGTTTTAATTAAATTGTCATATTGATCTAATACTTGCATCCACTTTATTTGTAGCTCATATAAAAAACATTTATTGCAATATTCTTTTAATTTCATTTTTGCTGCAATAATTCCTTAACTTTGCTGCTACGACCACTTCAGTACAACTCAGTGAGTCCTGTTTCTGTTTGTCTTCTTCTATCTATATCTACACTTCAGAATGAAGAACAGATGTCACAAACACTGGTTTGCTGTGTAAAGTACCAACTGTAAAAACATTATAAACTCACTGTGTTTTCATCCATCTGTGTTTTTGTCCCTGAAAAGAAAAGAGAAAGAGTCGACTTTAGTTTCCACAGTGAAAATCCGGCTTTATCAAAACTTCCTGTTTCTGAGTTTCATCTGTGAATGTTCTCACCTTTAGTTCTTGTCCAGATGTTGACTGCCACAACAATTATTATGAGTGCTGCTAAACCCACAGACACAATGATGAACCTCCAGAACGATTCTGAAAACATTAGAAACATTTTGACTGCACAGTTCAGTTCTGTTTGAAATCCTGCAGCTAAAGTAGCAACGAATCACAGACTTTCATCAGCTCACAGTTTTCCCGCATGTCTTTGCTAACTGTGAATGTAGTCGTCTGATTTGTGAGCAGCAGTGGATCTTGTGGATTGAGCAACAACAACTGAGTGAGACTGACTGAATAAGAGAATATCTCCACCCACAGCTGAGTGTCGCTCTGACATTCAGACTTTAGACTCCAGAAGAGGAGAGTGAGGGACTGGAGTTATAAAATAAACTTTACTTACAAATAATTACATTACAGTGTCTAAATGCTCCACGACATCAGAGCAAAGATGCAATGTTATTTTATTCTGAAAAACTGATTTCATTATTTAAGAGGAAAAAAATCACCTTAAAGCAGATCTTATTAAAAGTATCATTGTCACTAAATGAGAAAGAATGATGTCATCGCAAAAAGTCATCAAATAAACAAATGTTTTGGTGGTTTTAGTCATCTTGAACAGCTCTGCATATTCTCACCTGTTTTCTCACCTGAGGACTGAGGGCTGAAGGTGAACAGCTGCACTTTTCCAGAGTAACCATCTGTCACTTCACACTTCAAGTTAGACTTTGATTTGTAACTAAAATGAGAATCCAGGAAAGAC
Organism: Micropterus dolomieu; assembly: GCF_021292245.1. Classification (NCBI taxonomy): domain Eukaryota; kingdom Metazoa; phylum Chordata; class Actinopteri; order Centrarchiformes; family Centrarchidae; genus Micropterus; species Micropterus dolomieu. The sequence goes on along the minus strand of NC_060159.1, from coordinate 25,844,646 downwards.
ACAGTGGCGGAGCAGACATACTGTGATGTCTTCATGTCTTTGTTATCTTTGTCCACATCTTTACCCTCATACAGGCACTTCACTGTGTGACTACAGAACTGTTCATATTTCAACACAGAGCACCACAATGTCACCTCATCAGCATCCTTACGTTCAGTCACTGGTGAAGATGGAGATATTGTGAGAGAAAGACAACAAGAGTAAAGTTAACTTCATCACTGTGATCATAATTATTGTAATGTTTCAGTATATTGTTCTAACAAGACAGTTTGAGCTGAAAACATTATGATGGAAATACTCACTGATAATAACAGACAGATAAACATGAGAGTCTGGACTTTGTTGTTGTCCTGATATCAACTGTTGACAGTCATAACGACCAACATCCTCATCTGTGACCTTCTTTATAACCAGAGAACAGTTCTCTGTAACACTCAGTCTGTCTGATTTAGCTTTGGCGTTTTCAACAATCTGCCCAAGTTCAACCAGCTCTACTACTGCTGTGTTTCCTGAACCTTCAAAGATCCATGTAGTATATTCACATTTTTGCTGACCGTCTATCACATTTTCACAAGGCAAAGTAACTTCATCTCCAACTCTGACAGTGAAGGAGAGGGGAAGTTTTTCAGCTGCTGCTGTTGAGAAAATTATGAAAAATAAAGTGAAATGAGAAAATGTCTGTTATGTTCATAGTTAGTGACGATTATTTCTTTATCCTTAGTTTCCAAGAGTTCACTAAACTCACCACATTAGAAACAACAGATTTGGTTTTCTTAGTTAAATCAAATGTAGCTAATAAAGAATCTTTAATAATATTGATCAAGTTATTTTTTACAATGTGCCTTCCATTTATATATGTGATATATGTATTCTTACCTGTAAACTGAAGCACCGCTGGAAGAAATAAAGAAATCCATTTGAACTCAACCATCATGATTCTCTGAGTCTCTCCTTCTTCTGTCTCTTGTTCTCGTGCTCAGAACTGTCTGAGTTTCTAAACTAGTGCTTTAGTAGAGAGACGCTGCAGCTACTTCCTGTG
>NC_060159.1:25840613-25843507 GCF_021292245.1 Micropterus dolomieu | reverse complement strand
TCCCTGAAAAGAAAAGAGAAAGAGTCGACTTTAGTTTCCACAGTGAAAATCCAGCTTTATCAAAACTTCCTGTTTCTGAGTTTCATCTGTGAATGTTCTCACCTTTAGTTCTTGTCCAGATGTTGACTGCCACAACAATTATTATGAGTGCTGCTAAACCCACAGACACAATGATGAACCTCCAGAACGATTCTGAAAACATTAGAAACATTTTGACTGCACAGTTCAGTTCTGTTTGAAATCCTGCAGCTAAAGTAGCAACGAATCACAGACTTTCATCAGCTCACAGTTTTCCTGCATGTCTTTGCTAACTGTGAATGTAGTCGTCTGATTTGTGAGCAGCAGTGGATCTTGTGGACTGAGCAACAACAACTGAGTGAGACTGACTGAATAAGAGAATATCTCCACCCACAGCCGAGCGTCGCTCTGACATTCAGACTTTAGACTCCAGAAGAGGAGAGCGAGGGACTGGAGTTATAAAATAAACTTTACTTACATCTAATTACATTACAGTGACTAAATGCTCCACGACATCAGAGCAAAGATGCAATGTTATTTTATTCTGGAAAAACAGATTTCATTATTTTATGAGAAAGAAAGTTTTCAATCACTTCCTATTTGTTTGTTTTTATACTATGATGAAAGGCCAGTTTTGTCAGTCCAGAAAGTGATTTAATTAAAGAAGCTTTTGTTCTTATTTGTTTGACATAAAAATACCAACAAGAAAACTGTAGAACAAATTAATAAAAAAAATGAGTGAAATAAAAAGTAAAATAATGAAGTTCAGTATGAGGAGAGAAAGAGGCTGACAGGAAGACAGAGAGACTCTAGAGAAAGATGAGTTACTACCTTGTAGTTTTGTTGATGCATCATTGGTTGTTGTGGTTGTAACTGATTTTGTGTTTTCAGTTGTTGTTGTTGTTGTTGTTTGTGCGTCACCTGCACAAATTAAATAACACAACTTAAGAAACTGTTCAGTTAGAACCTTATATTTAACATCTGCTGTCACTAAATAGAATAGAAAAAGAATGATGTCATCTTAAAAAGTCATCAAATAAACAAATGTTTTGGTGGTTTTAGTCATCTTGAACAGCTCAGCATATTCTCACCTGTTTTCTCACCTGAGGACTGAGGGCTGAAGGTGAACAGCTGCACTTTTCCAGAGAAACCATCTGTCACTTCACACGTCAAGTTAGACTTTGATTTGTTAATAAAATGAGAATCCAGGAAAGACACAGCGGCGTAGCAGCCAGACTGTGATGTCTTCATGTCTTTGTTATCTTTGTCCACAACTTTACCCTCATACAGAAACTTCACTGTGTGTATACAGAACCATCCAAGTGTCGACACAGAGCAGTTCAACGTCACCTTATCAGCGTCCTTACGTTCAGTCACTGGTGAAGATGGAGATATTGTGAGAGAAAGACAACAAGAGTAAAGTTAACTTCATCACTGTGATCATAATTATTGTAATGTTTCAGTATATTGTTCTAACAAGACAGTTTGAGCTGAAAACATTATGATGGAAATACTCACTGATAATAACAGACAGATAAACCAGAGAGTCTGGAGCTTGATGTTGTTTTGATATGAACTGTTTGCAGCTGTAACGACCATCATCCTCGACTGTGACCTTCTTTATAACCAGAGAACAGTTCTCTGTAACACTCAGTCTGTCTGATTTAACTTTGGCGTTTTCACCAATCTGCCCAAGTTCAACCAGCTCTTCTACTTGATATAATCTTAAATTAATGAAGGTCCATGTAGTATATCCACATTCTTGCTGACCGTCTATCACATTTTCACAAGGCAAAGTGACTTCATCTCCAACTCTGACAGTGAAGGAGGGGGGAAGTTTTCCAGCTGCTGCTGTTGAAAAAATGATGAAAAATAAAGTGAAATGAGAAAATGTCTGTTATGTTCATAGTTAGTGACGATTATTTCTTTATCCTTAGTTTCCAAGAGTTCACTAAACTCACCACATTAGAAACAACAGATTTGGTTTTCTTAGTTAAATCAAATGTAGCTAATAAAGAATCTTTAATAATATTGATCAAGTTATTTTTTACAATGTGCCTTCCATTTATATATGTGATATATGTATTCTTACCTGTAAACTGAAGCACCGCTGTAAGAAATAAAGAAATCCATTTGAACTCAACCATCATGATTCTCTGAGTCTCTCCTTCTTCTGTCTCTTGTTCTCGTGCTCAGAACTGTCTGAGTTTCTAAACTAGTGCTTTAGTAGAGAGACGCTGCAGCTACTTCCTGTGGTTAGGATGATGTCACTTAATCATTGAAATGTAGTTTTCTCTCATCCACAGTGACTGACAGAGACCCCAAATTCTTGATCGGCAATATGAGATGCAGCCGTCAGTAAAGATGTCAGAGGTCAGAGGTCACAGCAGCCTGATGAAGATCCACCATCTACAAACACATATGACAAAGTGCCTGATTAGAAGACAAAGGAATATGTTTCTGCATTGAGCCAAACTAACGCTGAAACAAACAAACTATATTAAGACACTTCACACTTTGTTCATTCTGGTGTATTTGTGACAATGACTTGTGTCACCTCCTGAAAAGAAGAAGAGGAAGCTGAAGGTGTGAAGATTGTTAGTTTATATAAATGTTTGCAATGATGCAACTTGTTTAGAGTCATGCTGACTCTATTTATAGCCCCGCCCCCTCTCTTCCTTTTTTCTGCTTCCAACTCAGTCAGCTGATTGAGGGCGTTCATTTTTTCAGTTAAACCAATCAGAATTTACCACAGCTTCTGTGAGCCAAAGTCAGCTTTGTGATTCCACATCAAGGATTGGTCGAGCTGAGACCTCCCACTTCCTGGTTGCAGTTGATTGGTGCGGCTATGGTCTCAACCTTCCACTCCTGAGACT
>NC_060159.1:25836294-25840593 GCF_021292245.1 Micropterus dolomieu | reverse complement strand
ATGATGTCACTTAATCATTGAAATGTAGTTTTCTCTCATCCACAGTGACTGACAGAGACCCCAAATTCTTGATCGGCAATATGAGATGCAGCCGTCAGAAAAGATGTCAGAGGTCAGAGGTCTCAGCAGCCTGATGAAGATCCACCATCTACAAACACATATGACAAAGTGCCTGATTAGAAGACAAAGGAATATGTTTCTGCATTGAGCCAAACTAACACTGAAACAAACAAACTATATTAAGACACTTCACACTTTGTTCATTCTGGTGTATTTGTGACAATGACTTGTGTCACCTCCTGAAAAGAAGAAGAGGAAGCTGAAGGTGTGAAGATTGTTAGTTCAGATAAATGTTTGCATTTAATACAACTTGTTTTCTTCAGATAGTGTTTATTAGAAAACAGACAGGATCCATGGTGATGTTTGACAGCACACATGAACAGACAGGTGAAGAGTCAAACTCCTCTCCCAGAGAGGAATTAAGAGAAATTAATCTTAGCAGAAGACGTCATCAATCAGGAAGACATAGTTCATGCTGACTCTATTTATAGCCCCGCCCCCTTGCTTCCTTTTTTTTCTGCTTCCAACTCAGTCACCTGATGGAGTGCGTTCATTTTTTCAGTTAAACCAATCAGAATTTACCACAGCTTCTGTGAGCCAAAGTCAGCTGTTTGATTCCACATCAAGGATTGGTCGAGCTGAGACCTCCCACTTCCTGGTTGCAGTTGATTGGTGCGGCTATGGTCTGAACCTTCCACTCCTGAGACTCCAATCAACACCAGCTGCAGCATAAATAGTTTTTGTGCCAACTGCCCACAGCTCATCACAGCTGTGAATCAGTGATCAGTCGCCTCGCTGCTATGTGGAGTTACATGGGCTGTTTGGTATGAGTGTGTTTTGTGCTTCATTGTGTCTTGAGTGATGCCTGTTAGAGTAACAGCAGCTTCTGGTCACTACAGTGTGCTTGTGTAACTCATCTACATTGTTAAAGTGAAGTGAGTGTTTGATTCATTTAGTTCTGAGACCTCAGTATCTGCTTTAAGGGGCTTTCACACCTACCTCGTTTGGTCTGGACTTTCGGACTTCTCAGTTTGGTCAGAACCAAAATTGCGGACCAACGAGACGAAATCTGGTCCGACGAAAAGAGTTAGTCTCGGTCCGGATCAAACTGAACCATGGTTCGGTTCGTTCCTGGTGTGAAAGCCTTTTTTTGGATGGTTCGGACTTTCAGACTATTTACAGGAAGTTTGTTGGTTGACGTGTAAACAGGAAACACACGAATGCAGAGAAAAATGCGCTGAAAATAGGACACAATTTTAAATCTCCCGTGACAGATCATCCTTTGATACAGACGGCCACTATAGAAGCACACTGCCACCCATCTCTTTGGTCTCTCCTCAAACGGAGGTGCAGAAGGATCGCTTGCTGTCTTCTCCTCCTGTCCTGTCAAAGACGTTATAACGTTCGCACAACCAGTACGTTTAATTGCGAATTTGAACTAGCCTTCAGTATAGTTGGTGCTGCAGGTAACAATATAGTGGCAAATATATGTTCATTTTTAATTAATTAATTCTTGTCAAAGTTACCCCCTAAATTTTTTAATAAACCAATCAATGTCAGGTAGAGGGAGTCATGTAAAGTCCTTTAGTGCAGTCACAGAATTTCAGTGTGAAACCAAATCAAAACTAACCGAATGTATCAAAGTGTATCAAAACATGAATTTTGGTTTGGACCTTGGTGCAGACTTTCATGTGCAAAAGCCCCCTCAGTCTACCTGCTAGCAGAGACTCAAACTCTAGTTTGAGACTCAGACTCGAGTCCAACTTAAGTCGCACACACAGTGGCTTCAGACTCGACTTGAGACTCGTCCTCAAAAGACTTCAGGCTTGACTCGGACTCGAGGTGCGGGACTCGTGAACAGTGTTTATTTTTAGGAAACATCTGATGAGCTTGCTGTTATTCCCCTCCCTCCGTAACCTGCCGACGTCAACGAAACAAAGATGTTGTGCCGCAAAGTGATGCGCGCAGTATGTTAAAGCTGTACCGCCTAGTCTCTTTACAACGACACGTGTGTGCCGACTGAAACCTTCTGCACATGCAACAATCAAAAACCCTGGTTCACAGCGAAACTCGGGCAGCTTCGTCAGACCAAGGAGGCCTTCAGAAGTGGGGACAGAGTCTTGTACAACCAGGCCAGGAACACAATGACTAAAGAGATCAAAGCTGCAAAGAGGTGCTATGCTGAAAAGCTAAATAACAGCTTTGCAGTCAACGACCCTGCGTGGACTGAATGACTACAGGCCCGTCGCCCTGACATCTGTAGTCATGAAGTCCTTTGAAAGACTGGTGTTGGCCCACCTGAAGGACATTACAGGCCCCCTGCTGGACCCCCTGCAGTTTGCCTTCCGGGGTAACAGGTCAGTGGATGGTGCAGTCAACTTGGGTCTCCAGGGACATATGCAAGGATCTTGTTCGTGGACTTCAGCTCAGTGTTCAACACCATCACACCGGACATCCTCAGCACCAAACTCACCCAGCTCACTGTGCCAGCCTCCACCTGTCAGTGGATCACAGACTTCCTGACTGACAGGAGTCAGCAGGTGAGGCTTCTCAAACATCACATCCAGCACCCAGACTATCAGCACTGGCGCCCCCCAGGGGTTTGTGCTCTCCCCACTGCTCTTTTGTCAAACTCCTGAAGTTCGCTGACGATACAACGGTCATCGGCCTCATCCGGGACGGTGATGAGCCGGCCTACAGACGGGAGGTTGATCAGCTGGCTCTCTGGTGCGGTCAGAACAACCTGGAGCTTAACACGCTCAAAACTGTTGAGATGACCGTGGACTCCCACTATGCCCCCCATCACCATACTCAACAGCCCTGTGTCTGCTGTGGAATCCTTCAGGTTTCTGGGTTCCACTATATCCCAGGACCTGAAGTGGGAGCCCAACACTGACACCATCATCAAGAAGGCCCAACAGCTCAGGAAGCTCAACCTGCCTAAGGAGCTGCTGATCCAGTTCTACACAGCCATCATCCAGTCTGTTCTCTGCACCTCCATCACTGTCTGGTTTGGATTTACCACCAAAAAGGACAGGAGCAGACTACAACGGACAGACAGGACTGCAGAAAAAATAATCGGTGCCAACCTGCCCTCCATTCAGGACTTATACATTTCCAGAGTCAGGAAATGGGCAGGAAGCATCACTGCTGCTTCAAGATGGCCGCGCCAGGTACAGCAGGGGTAGTTACAGCTCTTTTCATACATGTACTTCTCATGAGTCTTTCTGCCTTTTCCGACACCGGTCAATTACTGACAGACTCCTATGATTTGAGACCGTCATCCTCACACTTGTTAATAATAAAGCAAGCAAACAAGCACTTTGGATTTGGAAAACACGTCCTGGCTGCCACGATCATTCATCCGCACCTCTTCGGCCGTCCCTCAACACATACCAAAACTACGCTTAAACCACAACAAACCCTCGCATTTATCATCGCAATCTGCCTCCTGCTATCCGGGGACATCCACCAATGTCCAGGCCCGCTGAACTGCCCAACAGATGAAAACCATGTCAACACCACTGCCAACAACAGGAGCATCATCGACAACTTACAGGTATTCTCACCTTGTTCATTTCACACTGCACTACAACAATCTCATCTCCGTCCTTGTGTTCCTCCTGTGAGCGATGCGGTGTCACCGGAATCCAGGACAGACGAGGCGGTCAACAGGACGGAGCCATTGGAGCCCGGGAGCGGCGCGTCTACCTGGGCCGCGCACGCCAGCCTCGCTGCAGCGACATCCCGGACCATCACATCACATCCGAGTAGTGGAAAGCAGGCCCCACCGCCGTCGACCCCAACCTGTATGCAGACCGTCCAGATTCGAAAAACTCGGAGACTCCATCAGCTCGTCTCCACCTGGACCTCACCCTCACCTGCTGCATCTCCGCGGCGCTCACCAAACGCGTCACTGGCAATTACGTCACCAGAACACGACAAACACAAGGACCAATAAAGGGCTGCGTCAGAACGGGCAACACCGGAGACATGGAAAACGTGGAGTGGATTTCCGCCTTCTTCGCACTCTTCCCAAATGTAAGATCATCTCAGAAATAAAAATAGACCTTTTCAATACCCAGTCACTGACAAACAAAACCGGTTTAATATCTGAACATATTCTTGAAAAACAAATAGACATGATGTGCCTCACTGAAACTTGGCACAAACAAAATTCATATCTCGCACTAAATGAAGCCTGCCCCCCAGGATACACATACCTGGAGAAGGCCAGAA
>NC_060159.1:25830114-25836194 GCF_021292245.1 Micropterus dolomieu | reverse complement strand
GGCATTTCATCCTCCACCTCATGTGACGGCGGAGGACGGGAGACTTCATCTGCTCTGCCCTGTCAGAGCACTGAGTATTTACACTCTGAGGTCCTCCCGTTGGAGGAAGGCTGACCAGCTGCTAGTGTGTTTTGGCTCCCCCAGGGCTGGGCGACTGGATTGTTCAGACTATTTCCCTGGCCTATCAGGTGCACGGTTTGCCTTCACCTGTGGCTGTGAGGGCTCATTCTACCAGAGGCATGGCGGCCTCTCGTGCCCTCCTTTCCGGGGCCTCTTTGCAGGATGTTTGTTTAGCGGCTGGCTGGGCCACTCCGCACACATTCATTCGGTTTTACAGTCTTGACCTGCCTTCGGCACCTGGCACTCGTGCGCTCTCCTCTTAGTCGTGCCACTTTATTGCACACTGGGGCAGGCGGGGTTTTCGGCACGGTTTAGTGGGTATCTCGTTCCCATAGTGTCGTAACCGACGCAGTTCGAGTTCCCTCGAAGGGGAACGTCTCGGGTTACGTATGTAACCCTGGTTCCCCGAGAAGGGGAAAGAGACACTGCGTCGGCCCGCCTCACCTCTCTCCCCGCCTGAAGCGCCTGCTTCATAGTTTAAGCTAATGATGAGTGTGTACAGGTGTGCTTTATACTCCTGCGGTTATTCCGTCACACCTTACCGTTCTAGCAACAAGTCAATAGGATTGGAGTGATTTCATTCACGTTCAGACCTGCTACGCCTAGAGGCGTTACATACGTAACCTGAGACGTTTTCTCTGCCTTCAGATTAACCTGCTACCATTTTCCCACTACTGCCTGCCAGCCAGCTCTCTCAGTCAAGTCACTCTCTGGTCATCAACCTCACCCCTGACCCTCTCACCAGTCAGCCACCCTTTCACCTTAACTTTCCAAGTTGTTATAAAAAACTTCCATTGTTACCAGTCTGTCTCGAGTCTGTGTTATTTGCAGATTATGTTTTTATCAGATATAATAAAGAGAAGAGAAAGAAAAACAATCAGTAATAAAAATCTAAAAATGATCTAATGAGATTTTTGTTCTCTAAAGGCTTCAACTACTCGTGTAAATGTGCTGTTATTTAACTGCAGTGGAGTCTTTTCTCTGATGAGCTGATGTTGATATGGAAGTTGTTGATCAGTGGAGTCTGACAGAGGCAGAAGGGTCTCCATCGTTTTTATAGTTCACCACACCATCATCTTCATCTTCATCATTATTCACCTGTGAAACACAAACAAACCCTCACTCTGACACACTTTAACTGACAACTTTCACATCACTGACCCACATTTAACACAAGGAGATAAGAAATAACCTGACAGCACCTGAACATGCTACACTTTGCATGTCAGGCGTGGCAAAAAATTACATATTTTATGGGTTCTGCACATGGGTGTGGAAAAAAAGCTCACTAGAAGCACCTACAAAATTGGAAAATAAATTAGCCTCCGTGCCACGTTCAACCTACATGCATGAAATTTTTGGGGGACATGTATAATATCAAGACACACAAAAAAAGCCTCAAGTTCATTTTTGGATGATTTACACACTCCATACTTTAACGAACTGCTCCTAATGATTTAGTCCGACCGACTTCAGACTGTTGCTGTCACTCTAAAGCCTTTGACAATTAAAAGTTGTACTAACAGTGAGTTTTTGTGGAACGGCGTGCCTGTGGCGTGGCATCCAAAATCAGTGATTCGCCATGAAAAATTAAGTTGTTGTAACATCAGTGTACATGCTCACATCTGCACCAAACTCTACATGCTTGATAACTGTCACAGATTTGATGAAGAAACCCCCAAATGCAAGACACTTGTTGAGTTGACTGAAGGAGCACAGGTTTTAATCCAGAAACACAAAAAGGCTTACATGCGCTTCGGGTGTAAATTGTCCAAACAGAGGATCGGGCAACACAGAGACATTCAGAACACTTATCACACGACAATGACCGGACAGAGACTGAACAGAAACAGCAAACATTTAACACCAGGAACTAACGAGCAGGCGGGAGCAACACAGGTGAGAGGGAAAAGAACACAGACCATATGAAAATAAGACGTAACAGATCAGAAAAATATAAATAACAAACTATTCCAGACACAAGCAGACAGATCACAAATAAACTACAACCAACAGGGAAAACAGACTGAAGCTAGGAATAAACAGAACGCAGAGCAGACAAAGCCAAAAATAATGCAAACACAGAGCTAGGAGTAAATACAAAGGCATTAACTAAGACACAGAACTAAAATGCAGGACTAAACCTAAGATCAGAGACAGCACAGATGCTAAGTGAGCAAAACTGAACATGCAAATGAACCATGGAATAAACAAGATAAGATAGACAAGATAACACAACAGCACTGACAAACCCCACGACAGACTAAGATAACAGATTAATACAGAATGATCATAATCAGATTAAATAATGAAACTGGCAGAGAACATAAACTGACACTTAGCCGACAGACAGAACCCAAGCATGATGGTACGCAAACCAATAACTTTGCACCTCTATAATGAGAGACAGTTGCGTCGGAGAGGGACATGAGAGTCAAAAGTAACAAAGGAAAACTCCCGCACACTGTCTAACTTGCAAAAAATATATATATATTGACAAGAGGAAAAATCAAGACATTTTATAAATTTCATTCTTAGTTTACATTATTGAAGTATGAGATTTTCTTTTAGACCTATTGTTTTTGGTTCATAAGTAGTATGTATTAATCTAGCGTTATGTTTATTTCCTCTAAGTTCTTTGTCTATTGATATATAAGGCACCAATGAGATTTGCGAGTATGTCTATTTATGAGTGCATTTATGATATTGGTTTGATGTACATAAAGTGTACAGAAATCTACATTCATTCTGTACATGGAAATATGAATGAATGTTTTGTAATGGCTGCCTTATTTTATTAGGAAGTAGGTGATTGGTGTAGATAAATAAGTCACCTCCTATAAAAGATGGCTTCTCACTATGTAACACAATTTGCCTGATGAAGGTCTAGTACTGAAACGTTTTAGACAGTGTGCAGGAGTTTTCCTTTGTTATGGAAACTAATAACAAACATCAGACAGGAACAGAACTGAACAAGAACTAAGGCAGGCACAGATATATCAAAAGGACAGATCAGACCAGAACAACATCATCGAACAAACAGAAGACAGAACAACATAGACAAGTCCACAAGACACAAACAGACAGGACTGAAACCCAAAACCCAACAGACTTTATAACAGATACCGAACTGACCAAATAACCAAAACTCACAGAGAACTAAACTGAGCGGCGCAGACAGGCAGAATGTGACAATAACGGTCTCGCCCCAAACACATCTAAATGCCAAAATTCTGTTACACTCTTAGCGCCACATACTGGCAACAGGAAGCAAGTTCTGTCTGACACTCATCGTGCGATGTAAATCAATTTTCACAATGTGTTTCATACTTGACGTGGTGAGACCTAACGTATAGATACCGGGTGCTCTGTAGCGCAACATAGCGGACACAGGAAGTGACGTTTAAGTATTCGAAGCATGTGACAATTCAGAGCCACACCAGCATTATAACAAAACATTATAAACTCACTGTGTTTTCATCCATCTGTGTTTTTGTCCCTGAAAAGAAAAGAGAAAGAGTCGACTTTAGTTTCCACAATGAAAATCCAGCTTTATCAAAACTTCCTGTTTCTGAGTTTCATCTGTGAATGTTCTCACCTTTAGTTCTTGTCCAGATGTTGACTGCCACAACAATTATTATGAGTGCTGCTAAACCCACAGACACAATGATGAACCTCCAGAACGATTCTGAAAACATTAGAAACATTTTGACTGCACAGTTCAGTTCTGTTTGAAATCCTGCAGCTAAAGTAACAACGAATCACAGACTTTCATCAGCTCACAGTTTTCCCGCATGTCTTTGCTAACTGTGAATGTAGTCGTCTGATTTGTGAGCAGCAGTGGATCTTGTGGATTGAGCAACAACAACTGAGTGAGACTGACTGAATAAGAGAATATCTCCACCCACAGCCGAGCGTCGCTCTGACATTCAGACTTTAGACTCCAGAAGAGGACAGAGAGGGACTGGAGTTATAAAATAAACTTTACTTACAAATAATTACATTACAGTGTCTAAATGCTCCACTACATCAGAGCAAAAATGCAATGTTATTTTATTCTGAAAAACAGATTTCATTATTTTAAGAGAAAATAAAAATCCCTTTAAAGCAAATCTTATTAACGTATAACGTTAATATTGTGTTAATAAGTATAATTTTCAGTCACTTCCTATTTTTCGTTTTATGAAAGACCAGTTTTGTCGGTCCAGAAAGTGACTTAATTAAAGAAGCTTTTTCTTTTCTTGAGAAAATACCAACATAAAAACCTGTAGAACAAATTTATTTAAAAAGCAGAGTGAAATAAAAAGTAAAATAATGAAGTTCAGTATGTGGAGAGAAAGAGGCTGACAGGAAGACAGAGAAAGATGAGTTACTACCTTGAAGTTTTGTTGAAGTATCATTAGTTGTTGTTGTGGCTGTAACTGATTTTGTGTTTTCAGTTGTTGTTGTTGTTGCTGGTGGTGGTTTAGTTATAGCAGGTTGTGTTGTTGTTGTTGTTGTTGTCGCCTGTGTTGTTGTTGTTGTTGTTGCTGGTGGTGGTTTAGTTATAGCAGGTGTTGTTGTTGTTTTTGTTGTCGCCTGTGTTGTTGTTGTTTGTGCGTCACCTGCACAAATGAAATAAAACAACCCAGAAACTGTCACTAAATGAGAAAGAATGATGTCATCTTAAAAGGTCATCAAAAAAACAAATGTTTTGGTGGTTTTAGTCATCTTGAACAGCTCAGCATATTCTCACCTGTTTTCTCACCTGAGGACTGAGGGCTGAAGGTGAACAGCTGCACTTTTCCAGAGTAATCATCTGTCACTTCACACTTCAAGTTAGACTTTGATTTGTAACTAAAATGAGAATCCAGGAAAGACACAGCGGCGTAGCAGTCAGCCTGCCATGTCTTCATGTTATCTTTGTCCACATCTTTACCCTCATACAGCCACTTCACTGTGTGTCTACAGAACTGTTCATATTTCAACACGGAGCAGTATAACGTCACCTTATCAGCGTACTTATGTTCAGTCACTGGTGAAGATGGAGATATTGTGAGAGAAAGACAACAAGAGTAAAGTTAACTTCATCACTGTGATCATAATTATTGTAATGTTTCAGTATATTGTTCTAACAAGACAGTTTGAGCTGAAAACATTATGAGGAAATACTCACTGTAAATAACAGACAGATGAACCACAGAGTCTGAAGATTGATGTCCTGATTTTAGCTGTTGACAGTAATAACGACCAGCATCCCCAACTGTGACCTTCTTTATAATCAGAGAACAATTCTCTGTAATACTCAGTCTGTCTGATTTAGCTTTGGCTTCATTGTGAATCTGCCCAAGTTCAAACAGCTCAGTTCTTCTGTTTCCTGAACCACTGAAGAGCCATGTAGTTTTTTCACATTCTTGCTGACCGTCTATCAAATTTTCACAAGGCAAAGTGACTTCATCTCCAACTCTGACAGTGAAGGAGAGGGGAAGTTTTTCAGCTGCTACTGTTGAGAAAATGATGAAAAATAAAGTGAAATGAGAAAATGTCTGTTATGTTCATAGTTAGTGACGATTATTTCTTTATCCTTAGTTTCCAAGAGTTCACTAAACTCACCACATTAGAAACAACAGATTTGGTTTTCTTAGTTAAATCAAATGTAGCTAATAAAGAATCTTTAATAATATTGATCAAGTTATTTTTTACAATGTGCCTTCCATTTATATATGTGATATATGTATTCTTACCTGTAAACTGAAGCACCGCTGTAAGAAATAAAGAAATCCATTTGAACTCAACCATCATGATTCTCTGAGTCTCTCCTTCTTCTTGTTCTCGTGCTCAGAACTGTCTGAGTTTCTAAACTAGTGCTTTAGTAGAGAGACGCTGCAGCTACTTCCTGTGGTTAGGATGATGTCACTTAATCATTGAAATGTAGTTTTCTCTCATCCACAGTGACTGACAGAGACCCCAAATTCTTGATC
>NC_060159.1:25815110-25830014 GCF_021292245.1 Micropterus dolomieu | reverse complement strand
CATTTTGACTGCACAGTTCAGTTCTGTTTGAAATCCTGCAGCTAAAGTAGCAACGAATCACAGACTTTCATCAGCTCACAGTTTTCCTGCATGTCTTTGCTAACTGTGAATGTAGTCGTCTGATTTGTGAGCAGCAGTGGATCTTGTGGATTGAGCAACAACAACTGAGTGAGACTGACTGAATAAGAGAATATCTCCACCCACAGCCGAGCGTCGCTCTGACATTCAGACTTTAGACTCCAGAAGAGGAGAGAGAGGGACTGGAGTTATAAAATAAACTTTACTTACAAATAATTACATTACATTGTCTAAATGCTCCACGACATCAGAGCAAAGATGCAATGTTATTTTATTCTGAAAAACAGATTTCATTATTTAAGAGAATGCACCTTAAAGCAGATCTTATTAAATGTGTCAATAAGTATCATTTTCAGTCACTTTTTTGTTTTATGAAAGGCCAGTTTTGTCAGTCCAGAAAGTGACTTAATTAAAGAAGCTTTTTTTTCCTTTTCTTGAGAAAATACACACACACAAAACAAATTAATAAAACAATGAGTAAAATAAAAAGTAAAATAATGAAGTTTATAATGGGGAGAGAAAGAGGCTGACAGGAAGACAGAGAGACTCTAGAGAAAGATGAGTTACTACCTTGTAGTTTTGTTGAAGTATCATTTGTTGTTGTTGTGGCTGTAACTGATTTTGTGTTTTCAGTTGTTGTTGTTGTTGCTGGTGGTGCCTTAGTTATAGCAGGTGTTGTCGTTGTTGTTGTTGTTGCTGGTGGTGCCTTAGTTATAGCAGGTGTTGTCGTTGTTGTTGTTGTTGTTGTTGCTGGTGGTGCCTTAGTTATAGCAGGTGTTGTAATTGTTGTTGTTGTTGTTGTTTGTGCGTCACCTGCACAAATGAAATAACACAACACACACAGTTAGAATATACCTCATGTTTACTATGAAGATTCTCAGTCATCCAGGTCATAGTTATCCAACGAAGGTTAAAATCAAGGGCAACTGGACTTGGTTGAAGATACTGGAAGACGTTTCGTCCCTCATCCAAAGGACTTCTCCAGTTCTGACTGACTGGCAGGGAAACTCAGCTATTTAACCTCAGTGGGGTCGTTATCCCGGGTCATCGATACCGCTGGTTCGTTAGTGTTCCTGGTTGCTGTGACGACAGTCGTTACAGTCGTTAAGACTACCTGTGGCCGAGACTGAACGACCATCGTTGGTATCTTCACCTGAAGATGGATGGTTTGAAAGAGGTGTCAAGGAAGCCATCTACACCAGGGTTGAGAAGCCGTCATTGAAGAGGGGAGGGGGTCTACGCCACCACTTATCCCCCACTTACAATGCTGTCCTCATTCTTGGGAAGTGTCCTTCATCACTTCCCAGGAAACTCAACAAACGTAACCTATTGGCCTCAGGTGAAGATACCAACGATGGTCGTTCAGTCTTGGCCACAGGTAGTCTTAACGACTGTAACGACTGTCGTCACAGCAACAAGGAACACTAACGAACCAGCGGTATCGATGATCCGGGATAACGACCCCACTGAGGTTAAATACCTGAGTTTCCCTGCCAGTCAGTCAGAACTGAAGAAGTCCTTTGGATGAGGGACGAAACATCTTCCAGTATCTTCAACCAAGTCCAGTTGCCCTTCATTTTAACCTTTGTTGGACCTCATGTTTACCATCTGCTGTCACTAAATGAGAAAGAATGATGTCATCTTAAAAAGTCATCAAATAAACAAATGTTTTGGTGGTTTTAGTCATCTTGAACAGCTCAGCATATCCTCACCTGTTTTCTCACCTGAGGACTGAGGGCTGAAGGTGAACAGCTGCACTTTTCTAGAGTAATCATCTGTCACTTCACACTTCAAGTTAGACTTTGATTTGTAACTAAAATGAGAATCCAGGAAAGACACAGCGGCGTAGCAGCCACCCTGCCATGTCCACATTTCTTGGTTATTTTCAGACACATCTTTACCCTCATACAGCCACTTCACTGTGTGTCTACAGTGTTCATATATCAACACAGAGCAGGTTAACGTCACCTTATCAGCGTACTTATGTTCAGTCACTGGTGAAGATGGAGATATTGTGAGAGAAAGACAACAAGAGTAAAGTTAACTTCATCACTGTGATCATAATTATTGTAATGTTTCAGTATATTGTTCTAACAAGACAGTTTGAGCTGAAAACATTATGATGGAAATACTCACTGGTAATAACAGACAGATAAACATGAGAGTCTGGACTTTGTTTTTGTCCTGATATGAACTGTTGACAGTCATAACGACCATCATCCTCGACTGTGACCTTCTTTATAACCAGAGAACAGTTCTCTGTAACACTCAGTCTGTCTGATTTAGATTTGGCGTTTTCACCAATCTGCCCAAAATCAACCAGCTCTACTGCTGCTCTGTTTTGTGAACCATCAAAGATCCATGTAGTATATTCACATTGTTGCTGACCGTCTATCACATTTTCACAAGGCAAAGTGACTTCATCTCCAACTCTGACAGTGAAGGAGAGGGGAAGTTTTTCAGCTGCTGCTGTTGAGAAAATGATGAAAAATAAAGTGAAATGAGAAAATGTCTGTTATGTTCATAGTTAGTGACGATTATTTCTTTATCCTTAGTTTCCAAGAGTTCACTAAACTCAGCACATTAGAAACAACAGATTTGGTTTTCTTAGTTAAATCAAATGTAGCTAATAAAGAATATTTAATAATATTGATCAAGTTATTTTTTACAATGTGCCTTCCATTTATATATGTGATATATGTATTCTTACCTGTAAACTGAAGCACCGCTGTAAGAAATAAAGAAATCCATTTGAACTCAACCATCATGATTCTCTGAGTCTCTCCTTCTTCTGTCTCTTGTTCTCGTGCTCAGAACTGTCTGAGTTTCTAAACTAGTGCTTTAGTAGAGAGACGCTGCAGCTACTTCCTGTGGTTAGGATGATGTCACTTCATCATAGTGACTTTTAGATTTTCAGTCCAGGTTTCATGTCCAAACAGCCAAAAACTCTGTTACAATTTTCACAATGTAGTTTTCTCTCATCCACAGTGACTGACAGAGACCCCAAATTCTTGATCAGCAATATGAGATGCAGCCGTCAGTAAAGATGTCAGAAGTCAGAGGTCACAGCAGCCTGATGAAGATCCATCATCTACAAACACATATGACAAAGTGCCTGATTAGAAGACAAAGGAATATGTTTCTGCATTGAGCCAATCTAACGCTGAAAAAAACAAACTATATTAAGACACTTCACACTTTGTTCATTCTGATGTATTTGTGACAATGACTTGTGTCACCTCCTGAAAAGAAGAAGAGGAAGTTGAAGGTGTGAAGATTGTTAGTTCAGATAAATGTTTGCAATAATGCTAATCTTAGCAGAAGACGTCATCAATCATGAAAACATAGCTCATGCTGACTCTATTTATAGCCCCGCCTCTTCTCTTCCTTTTTTCTGCTTCCAACTCAGTAAGCTGATGGAGGGCGTTCATTTTTTCAGTTAAACCAATCAGAATTTACCACAGCTTCTGTGAGCCAAAGTCGAAGATTGGTCGAGCTGAGACCTCCCACTTCCTGGTTGCAGTTGATTGGTGCGGCTATGGTCTGAACCTTCCACTCCTAAGACTCCAATCAACACCAGCTGCAGCATAAATAGTTTTTGTGCCAACTGCCTACAGCTCATCACAGCTGTAAATCAGTGATCAGTTGCCTTGCCTCTAGGTGAAGTTACATGGGCTGTTTGGTATGAGTGTGTTTTGTGCTTTATGTTGTCTTGAGTGATGCCTGTTAAAGTAACAGCAGCTTCTGGTCACTACAGTGTGCTCGTGTAACTCGTCTACCTTGTTAAAGTGAAGTGAGTGTTGGATTCATTTAGTTCTGAGACCTCAGTATCTGCTTAGGGGGCTTTCACACCTACCTCGTTTGGTTCAGACTTTTCAGTTTGGTCCGAACCAAAAATACAGGTGTGAAACCTCCCCCGCACCACGGTCCAGACCAAACAGTCAAAATTTGGTCAGATGAAAAGAGGTAGTCTTTGTCCAGATGAAACTGAACCATGGTTCAGTTCGTTTCTGGTGTGAAAGCATTTTTTGGATGGTTTGGACTTTCAGACTATTTATAGGAAGTTTGGTGGTTACCGCATGAACCGGAAACAAACAAATGCACCGAGAACTGTTCTGAAATAAACACACAATTATAAATCTCCTGTGACAGATCATCTTTTCAAACAGACAGCTACTATAGAAGCACACTGCCACCCATCCAGGGGCAGGCCGGCCATCGGGAGAACTGGGAAAAATAGTAGTTATGTACTGTAATACCAGATTGTATAGGCGCAGCCCTCTAAGGCTATCGCTATTGGGTTCACCTCTCTGCGTGCCTGCACAGCACCAAGAAAAGTTGTCTATGCCCACCCACAGCGTGGGTCTTTCCTACGTACGCACCTTGTGTATATATACACACACAACGGTGAGACCCAGCCTTCGGCTCCTGGAGTTACAGTACGTAACTATCGTTCTATTTCGCATAGGCTTCGCCCTCTAAGGCTATCGCTATTGGGTTAGAGGTGAAGCAGGATGAGACCGCATCAGCTGCGCACAGAGCAGGGCCAGCGTGAGCAGTGGCTGCTCCCACCACCGTCCAGTGGGAGAGGGCACTCACAAGGGACAATCACTCAGCCAAAACACTAGAAATGGACGAAAGAGCACGACCAGGGAGCCACCGTACAGATGTCGTCCACCATCATCCCACCGTGCAACTCCACAGAGGAGGAGACGCCTATCGTGGAGTGCGCCCTGATGCCGTCCAGAGGGGACTCACCCGCTGACATATATATTGCGCGTGGAAGACCAGCGCCAAATCCTGCTGTGGAACAACAGGCCGTGTCACCTTTCAGGAAACGCTTCACCAGGGGGTGAGCGAACACTGTACTGTCACCAAAACCCTCGGGACAGGACGTGATGGCAGCAGCGTAGGTTTTAACCGCGCTGAACACCAGACCCCTGTGCACGAGCAGCTGGAGTAACGAAAGCACCTCCGGCAGCGGACAGGCCACTGGTTCCAACCCATGGTTCAAACACCCGCGTTGGAACGCCGACCACTTGGAGGAGTAAGAGGACTGAGTAGAGGCGGTTCTCGACCCCCGGATGACCACCTCAGGGTAGAGACCTACACCCTCCAGGGTCCACCCCCAGCAGGGGGATGTCCCGCAGTGTTTTCCCGGTTGGCAAACAGATCCACCTCTGCCATGCAGAACTGGAGCCAGATCTGGGCCACCAGATCAGGATGAAGGCGCCACTTGTCTGGCCGAGGTCCCCCCCTCGACATCCGCCTTCAACACACCAGGGATCTACTCCGCTCTGATGGAGAGAAGATGAGTGTGTGCCCACAGGAGCAGCCGCCTGGCGCAGCAGCTGCGCCAAGCGCACCCCGCCCTGGTGGTCTATGTAGGCCGCTGAAGCCCTGTTGTCAGTGCAACACGTGCTGGTCCCGCAGCAGAGGGGCGAAGAATCAGATCACCTTCCACACCATGAGGAGCTCGAGCATGTTTATGGGGAGAGGCATGTGGCCCTGCCACAGACCACCTACCACCTACCACTTCTTGCCCATCAGGGAGGGGTCTGTGAAGACCGAGATATGGGACTTGACCCTGCCCAGGGGAACCCCGACCGACAGAGAGAGGGGGTCCCACCAGTAGGCTTGATTTGAACCCATAGACAGAGGAACAGCGATCAGGCGCTGTCTCTGTCTCACGTAGGTGGATGAACCACCGCTGCAACTTCCTCATGTGCAGGAGGCCCAGGGGGACCACCACGTGAGCATCAGGCAGATGTACTGGTACTGAACACCCCAGAAGGAGAACCCCAGGAACTTCCTGTGTTCGGGGAGGGCGGGTACGTGAAAGTACGCGTCATTCAGGTCATTGGAGGTGAGCCAGTCTCCCTGACGCACACACTGCAGCACCTGCTTTACTGTCAACATGCTAAAAGGTCTCTCCATAATCGCTTGTTGAACAGTGACAGATCCTGGAAGGGCCTCACGCCCCCCATCTTCCTCCTGACCAGGATGTAATGGGAGTAGAACCCCTGACTCCTGAAGCTCCGCCCAGAGGGCGGCGTTCTGAGCTGAGGAGGAGAGCACAGTCTCCACAATCACGGCAAAGGAGGGAGGGAGGGGTGGTGAACTGCAGCATGTGATCCCAGCGGATCAGACTGTCCATCCATCTGTGCACACTAAACGCAGGGTGGTGTGTAGTTCTATCCTGTCTGCATGAAGCGTAATGAGCGCTTCGAGGGTTCATATTACACAGCCTGCCTTCGCTGAACCAAGGGGGAACCCCTGGACGCACAGAAGGACTGTGCCGCGATTATGCACGAGCCTGCAGCTGGGCACTGCCGGGGGAACGTGCATAATTTTCTTCTTCAGAAAAATATCTGTTCCGGGTGTGTATGTGTTCTGTCCACACAAAGCGAAATGTCCGTTATTGTGGGCTCATTCAGTTTCTATGGGGAGGGGCACAGACAGCATTTGTTCAACAACTTCCACAAAAGGAGCAACAAGATTTCACACAGCTTCTTTTCGACCCATAGCTTACCAGTGGTCCGCTCTGACCGACGAGGGTCGGCCGGCAGCAATGAAACCGGTTGCTAGATGTCATTAGCTGCAGCTAATGTGGTGCCATGTGGACACATGGGGTCTCCCTCGTCGGCTGATCCAGGGACAGACAGCATGTCAGCTACACGTTAGCTTACCGTTAGCTACCTGTTAGCTCAACGTTAGCCTGATGGAAGCATCCTTGTAGCTTAACGATCGCTTGCCTCGTCGCGGCAACATAGCAACATCGAGGCCGGCGCCACCGGAGATTGGAAGGGGGAAGCGGGGAGCTTGACCGGCAACAAAGGTTAGAGATGACCAAAGTTAGCGTCTTGCTCAAGCCAGAGCTCATTTATTTCTGAGCTGCACATGAGCGGAGCTTGTAGCTGCAGCAACCCTTCTTGATCCACAGGGGTACCAGAGCACCATCTACTGACGAGTAAGTGCATTACCTTTATGTTGTGACTTAGTGTATTAGGATAGATCAATTATAACACATAAAACCAAACATGTAGCATTTCCAACCTTCTACACAGGCGCACGGAGGGGTAAACCCAATAGCGATAGCCTTAGAGGGCGAAGCCTAGACAAAATAGAATCCCAGTGGCCCACGGGCCAATATTAGTGATCCTAAAGTATCGATATTTCTGATACCAACTTTTCCTGCTCTAGGATCGATACTCATATAAAAGGATCGATATCTAAACTCAGTCATTTAGAGTGAGTGTGTGTGTTTTATCATAAGTATGTCACCAGGATGTTCTAATTATACTCGGTTGATAGGAACTACTTTTCCTTCCGCCTGTCAAAGTCATGCTGTGCTGCGGCTCTGTGACGGAGCTTCTTTGAAGTGAGCTGCTGCAGCCCTTTACATTTCCCGCGATTGAATACAGACTCTGGCTGACTGTAAAACAGTCACGTCTGGCTCTATTTTAGCTGTGAAGGTAATAATGTTGCTCTGTGTGATGTGTGTGCAAAGACAGTGAAATACTTTGGCAACACTGCAAACTTTGCTAAACATCTGAGATTAAGTCTGTCACAATAATAGGATGATGTTAAGAAGCAGCAGTTCTGAGCAGAATATTTTTATTATAATTAAAGAATATGACTGTAGTTTTATGTCTTGTCATTATGCAGCTATTATTTTGATTTAGTAAGGCCACAGCCTACTCCTTATTTTTCTCATAAATACAGAAACAGGAGAGGGAGGTCACATTAAACTAGAAATAAAATATGTAGAAAGTAATGCTATTGGTATCTGCAATACCAGCCTGGGTATTACTTGGTATTGGATCGGATAAGAATTAAGTGGTATTGCACATCACTAGCCAATATAGCCTACCATTATTAATCTTTAACAGCAACAAATCATCAGGCAAACTTCAACCAGCGCAGTTTATTCACTTACTACAATTACAAAGTCTTTTTGTGATTCTACTTCCTTCTTCACCACGACACAGCCAGACACAGTGAGTCCGGGGTCATTTAAACTTGGTATTAAATGACTTGGTAGCAGGTGGGCACCGTGATGAAGCTCCGCCCTCGTCTTGAAAGCTCAGTGTGACTTTAATGATCAGTCCCAAAAGTCAGTAGATGAACATGGCAAAGACTACACCTGCTTTGGTACCTGTTACATCAACAAATAGGGTTTGTCCCATAGACCAGGGGATTCACAGTGAATGGAAATGAAACAATATTACATTACTTATTGCATTAGTTATCCAAAGGAGATCACATAGAATAGCCTACATGTTTGAGAGTTCAGAGATGTCAGTAGTTTTGGGGAGTCAGAAACTAAGAAATGGCTTAGGACAGACCTTGGTGACGTTATGTCAGACAGCAATATTAGGCTATTTTGGCTCAAATGTTGAGTGTCTATTGGATAAGATAATATAATCAAGATCTCATAGACATCCAGGAATTGTGCGAAATTTACCAAGTAAATTAAAGATGGGGGGGTGGGGCGCCATTTCCCAAGCTTTGTCTGAGGGGAGGCCCGCAGTCTCAGACTGCCATAGACTGTATATAAAAGGGTTAGTCCACAAAAATTAGCGGCTTGGTGGTTTGTGTGAACAAGGTGGCCTGGGTTCCAGTCAAATTCCCAGCCTGAATTCTTGTGCCAGTCCGCCCCTGCACCCATCTCTTTGGTCTCTCCTCAAACGGAGGTGCAGAAGGATCGCTTGCTGTCTTCTCCTCCTGTCCTGTCAGCGATGTTATAACATTCGCACCACCAGGACGTTTAATTGCGAATTTGAACTAGCCTTTAGTATAGTTGGTGCTGCAGGTAGTAATGCCATGATAATAACAATGTAATGGCAAATATACGTTCATTTTTTATTCATTCATTCTTGTCAAAGTTACCCACTGAACTGTTTAATAAACCAATCAATGTCAAGTAGAGGGAGACGCAGCCCACATAGATGATGACGACAGGACGCAAGTTTGTTATGTAAAGTCCTTTAGTGCGGTCACAGAATTTCAGTGTGAAACCAAAACTAACCGAATGTATCAAAGTGTATCAAAACATGAACTTTTGTTTGGACCTTAGTGCGGACGTTCAGGTGAAAAAGCCCCCTCAATCTACCTGCTAGCAGAGACTCAGACTCGAGTTTGAGACTCGTCCTCAAAAGACTTCAGGCTTGACTCGGACTCGAGGTGCGGGACTCGTGAACAGTGTTTATTTTTAGGAAACATCTGATGAGCTTGCTCTTATTCCCCTCCCTCCGTAACCTGCCAACGTTAACGAACACAGGTGTCGTGCCGAAAAGTGATGCGCGCAGTATGTTAAAGCTGTATTGCCCAGTCTCTTTAGGACTACAGCTGCTTTTATCTGGATCAAACAGACATAACATGCAAATAAGCATCACTTTATGTCTGTGGTAATAGCAAAGGTATGACTTTGTGAAACTTTACTGTTTCTTTAATCGCTTTACTGTTTCTTTAATCGCAATTGTGGCAAAATAAGTGTTTGCAGTTTATAGCGTAATCAGGCCTGACATTTACGTGATTATAGGCAATAATAGAAGCCTGTTGTTGCAGATGGATTATGTGTTTTGTAGGCGTTTGTCTAATATCCTTGTTTATATTTGGAAAACAGGCTGTAGCCCATAATTAACATCACTTACTGCTGAGTTACATATAAAATAAAGACATTATCTCTTTTGCAATTATCCTTATAACTACATTATTTTACTTGCTGTGTACCAACCAATCCAGTCCCTTTTACCTGTTATAATATCTTTAAATAACCAATGAAACCAATAACATGCAGTATTTCACTTGCCAGAAAGTGACTGCAGCCTCTACTTAATGACTGAAAGGTAGTTTCTGCCCTGCAAAGTGTTGATTTCATTAACGTTACACTGATTTGAGAGTCTGGAGGGTGTGTTGACTTACAGTAGTTTATAAGCTGTCATTAGTTGCATTGCACATTACATGGTTGTGCTCTGTAAGTGAAAAACAGGTTACATAATTCCTTGTAGCTATGCAGTGTTATAAGCAGCCTGGATTGAACGCAGCAGGTGATACAACACTCATTATAACCACGAGAGACTTGAGACTTGACTTGGACTCTGGCTCAAAGACTTGTGAGCATCTCTGGCTTTCCTTGCTCACAACTCGTGCTTGCTGCTATCCCGTCTTTCTGTTTAAGGACAATTAATATTTTTGATGTCTTTGTTTTTTCTTGCTCGGCTGCTTCTTCCACACAAACGAGGCCATAGCCCCCAGTCTCGTTCGATAATCCCCAAATGTAGTCAAGATGAGCAAGAGTTTGTCCATGGCAAAGCTTACGTCGCTTAATTCCTTCCGAGACAAGGGAACATCTGCTGGATCCATCTTTATGGTCACGTCCTACTGTCGTGGGTGAAAGGCAGAGTGCAGTCAGAGAGCAGAGATGTGGACCCAGATGCAGACAACGGCAAGGTGGATGCAGTTCGAACAAAAGGTTTATTTAAACAAATAAGGCAGGATTGTGCAGGGAGCTCTGCAGCAATTGTCCAAACAAAACACAATCCAAAGGCATAATCCAAAAAGGCGTAGGGACAAGACAGAACACTCCACATACGACACAGGGACATGACAAGGACTGAAGACTACTGAGGATAATATATACACTGGTAAACGAGCAGGGAGGGAGGCACAGCTGAAATACATCAGGTAATCAACCACAGGGACAAAGCTAGACAAGGACACCAGGTACAGAGGATTACCAAAATAAAACAGGAAGTAAAGTTCAAAGGAACGGACAACAACACAAAACATGGAAAGACAGCAAAATCAGGGCACGGACAGAGACGGGACCAAACAGGAGACAAGACTACACTAAAACATGGAGATATAAGACTAAGGACAAGGACACAGACCATAATGATAAAACACAGAAGTACACAGATCAGGAGAACAGGAACAGGACTAATAAAATAATGGCAAAAAACAGAAACCCACAGGGAAAAAATACAACTCATAACACTGACAAACCCCACAACAAACTAAGATAACAGAAGAGAACAGATTAAAACAGAATGATCATAATCAGATTAAATAAGGAAACTGGCAGAGAACATAAATCGACACCTAGCGGACAGACAGAACCCAAGCACGATGGTACGGAAACCAATAACTTTGCACCTCTATAACGAGAGACAGGTGCGTCGGAGGGGGACAGGTAGTCAAAAGTAACAAAGGAAAACTCCCGCACACTGTCTAACTTGCAGAAAACATATATTGACAAGAGAAGAAATCCAGAAATTGTATAAATTTTATTGTTAGTTTACATTATTGAAGTATGAGATTGTTGTTTTATGGACCTATTGTTTTTGGGTCGTATGTCGTATGTTTCTAACTAGCGTTAAGTTTATTTGCTGTTTCCTCTAAGTTCTTTGTCTATTGATCTCTGTAGTGCAACATAGCGGACACAGGAAGTGACGTTTAAGTCCTCGAAGCATGTGACAATTCAGAGCCACACCAGCAGAGCTGAGGTATATACGGGGCGACCGTGTCACATCCCAACGCTGCTTGCAGCTTTAATGTTCAGTTTGTATTGACACTGAGTCATTCAGATCTACAGCCTCCTTGGTGGCTTTTTGACAATTAAATTGTCATATTTATTCTGATACTTGCATCTACTTTACGTGTAGCTCATTTACAGTTTTTATTTTAATTTTCTGTTTCTGTTTGTCTTCTTCTATCTATATCTACACTTCAGAATGAAGAACAGATGTCACAAACACTAGTTTGCTGTGTAAAGTACCAACTGTAAAAACATTATAAACTCACTGTGTTTTCATCCATCTGTGTTTTTGTCCCTGAAAAGAAAAGAGAAAGAGTCGACTTTAGTTTCCACAGTGAAAATCCAGCTTTATCAAAACTTCCTGTTTCTGAGTTTCATCTGTGAATGTTCTCACCTTTAGTTCTTGTCCAGATGTTGACTGCCACAACAATTATTATGAGTGCTGCTAAACCCACAGACACAATGATGAACCTCCAGAACGATTCTGAAAACATTAGAAACATTTTGACTGCACAGTTCAGTTCTGTTTGAAATCCTGCAGCTAAAGTAGCAACGAAAAACTTTCTATTTTCTGTTTTATACTTTGATCAATGGCCAGTTTTGTCTTTCCAGAAAAAATCAACAAACAAATGTAGCAATTTCAAGCTTTCAAGCTTGTTTATGTTTATTTGTAAGTTGACCGAATGTTACTGTAGCAGGAAAAAGGAGTCATGTGCTAAATGCGGTTAGCCGTTAGCATTTGGCTCATAGCCTTTCTGTCTGTTGTTATACTGTCAGCTGTGTAATTGAGTAAAAGCGGTTACTTCCAGTTATTGTTACTTTTCATAAAATAGGATATGGACTTGGTTTTATTTGATTCAGGAGGACATTGTGGCTGAAAAAAGGGAAAGTTCCTGTGGACCACGACGGAGGACTGTTTTCCACTTCCGGTGTGATATGATAGACGGCTGTCTTTTTCTTGAGCTGCGTTTCTTCGTTTGAGAGCTTCTGCTGTGTGCTGCCAGAGACCATCGTCCCATTCCCTCACAATCATTCCCCTGCTCGTTAGTACTTTACTTGTGCACTCTTGTTTTTTTGCTTGTGAAAAAAGTGAACCGGCCATTGCATGTTTTGGGCCTCAACACACTCGAGCCAGGATCCAGGTCTGCAACAAGGTTTTGTTTAATTTCAGAGTTATAAAGACGTGAGTGTGTGTGTGTCTGTGTGGGCCCACAGCACAGTGGTGGTGTTTGACACTTATTGAGGTAAAGCACTGGTTATATAGAGTCCAATGAAACATATAAGGGTTTACAAGAGACTTACTAACAAGGGTTTTGTGTTAATTTTCTGACTATTTTATATTGGTATTTCGATTTGGGTATATTTTGTAAAGGTATCATTCTAAGTTATTTTCAGTTAAAAGGGAATTTATGTCTTTAGTGTTAATGCTGAATTAATTAAATAATTGTGCTTTTTTTCTGCTAAAGCATATTGGTGGTATTTTAATTTGGCTTTGTCAGAATAAATGCTTTTTGCTTACATAAATTAAACAGATACATGTAATTTGGTCTACAGTGTACAGCAAGGAGGAGTGTAAATTTATATTATCTTTGTGTTCATCTGATTGGAGGCACCGCCAGTTAAATCTTTCCATTGGAGAGTAAGTGGGTGAGGGTTTCCATCATTTTCATTTGCTAGAATAATACTACAGGTTACAGCACCAAATCATAAAACTGTACCCAGGGCCCCGCCCATAGTGACCTTATACAAAGAAGTTAGTTAACATTATACAATCACATGGGACAGGTGTTACATAAACTATAAAAAAGTTTGTTTTAGTTCAGTATGTGGAGAGAAAGAGGCTGACAGGAAGACAGAGAGTCTCCAGAGAAAGATGAGTTACTACCTTGTTGTTTTGTTGAAGGATCATTGGTTGTTGTTGTGGCTGTAACTGATTTTGTGTTTTCAGTTGTTGTTGCTGTTTGTGCGTCACCTGCACAAATTAAATAACACAACCCAAGAAACTGTTGAGTTAGAAAATCCCTCACGTTTACCATCTGCTGTCACTAAATGAGAAAGAATGATGTCATCTTAAAAATTCATCAAATAAACAAATGTTTTGGTGGTTTTAGTCATCTTGAACAGCTCAGCATATTCTCACCTGTTTTCTCACCTGAGGACTGAGGGCTGAAGGTGAACAGCTGCACTTTTCCAGAGTAAATATCTGTCACTTCACACAAGTTAGACTTTGATTTGTAACTAAAATGAGAATCCAGGAAAGACACTGTAGCGTAGCAGACAGACTGTGATGTCTTCATGTCTCTGTTATCTTTGTCCACATCTTTACCCTCATACAGCCACTTCACTGTGTGTCTACAGGACTGTCCATGTTTCGACACAGAGCAGTTTAACGTCACCTTATCAGCGTCCTCACGTTCAGTCACTGGTGAAGATGGAGATATTGTGAGAGAAAGACAACAAGAGTAAAGTTAACTTCATCACTGTGATCATAATTATTGTAATGTTTCAGTATATTGTTCTAACAAGACAGTTTGAGCTGAAAACATTATGATGGAAATACTCACTGGTAATAACAGACAGATAAACCTGAGAGTGTGGACCTTGTTGTTGTCCTGATATGAACTGTTGACAGTAATAACGACCAACATCCTCGACTGTGACCTTCTTTATAACCAGAGAACAGTTCTCTGTAACACTCAGTCTGTCTGATTTAGATTTGGTGTTTTCACCAATCTGCCCAAGTTTAACCAGCTCTACTGTTCTTCTGTTTCCTGAACCACTGAAGACCCATGTAGTATATTCACAGTTTTGCTGACCGTCTATCACATTTTCACAAGGCAAAGTGACGTCATCTCCAAATCTGACAGTGAAGGAGAGGGGAAGTTTTCCAGCTGCTGCTGTTGAGAAAATGATGAAAAATAAAGTGAAATGAGAAAATGTCTGTTATGTTCATAGTTAGTGACGATTATTTCTTTATCCTTAGTTTCCAAGAGTTCACTAAACTCACCACATTAGAAACAACAGATTTGGTTTTCTTAGTTAAATCAAATGTAGCTAATAAAGAATCTTTAATAATATTGATCAAGTTATTTTTTACAATGTGCCTTCCATTTATATATGTGATATATGTATTCTTACCTGTAAACTGAAGCACCGCTGTAAGAAATAAAGAAATCCATTTGAACTCAACCATCATGATTCTCTGAGTCTCTCCTTCTTCTGTCTCTTGTTCTCGTGCTCAGAACTGTCTGAGTTTCTAAACTAGTGCTTTAGTAGAGAGACGC
>NC_060159.1:25808356-25815010 GCF_021292245.1 Micropterus dolomieu | reverse complement strand
GCCCCCCTGTCCGGCCCGGTGACAAATCAATACATAATTAAATAAATAATAAAACAGACAAAGGAGTATTTTAATACTCTCTTGTTAAAGTAAAATCTGTCTGGCACAATATGGTATCCAGGTCATTATACTCTATACCAGGCTGCTGGGCAGGACAGGTTTAAAAAAAACCAAAAAAAACTTTACTGTTTCTTTTAACAGAATAATCACAATTGTGGCCAAATAAGTGTTTATAGTGTAATTAGGCTTGACATTTACGTGATTATAGGCAATAATAGAAGCCTGTTGTTGCAGATGGATTATGTGTTTTGTAGGCGTATGTCTAATATCCTTGTGTATATTTGGAAAACAGGCTGTAGCCCATAATTAACATGACTTACTGCTGAGTTACATATAAAATAAAGACATGATCTCTTTTGCAATTATACTTATAACTACATTATTTTACTTGCTGTGTACCAACCAATCCAGTCCTTTTTACCTGTTATAATACCTTTAAATAACCAATGAAACCAATAAAATGCAGTATTTCACTTGCCAGAAAGTAACTACAGCCTCTACTTATTGACTGAAAGGTAGTTTCTGCCCTGAAAAGTGTTGATTTCATTAACGTAAACACTGGTTTGAGAGTCTGGAGGGTGTGTTGACTTACAGTAGTTTATAAGCTGTCATTAGTTGCATTGCACATTACATGGTTGTGCTCTGTAAGGGAAAAACAGGTTACATAATTCCTTGTAGCTATGCAGTGTTATAAGCAGCCTGGATTGAACGCAGCAGGTGATACAACACTCATTATAACCATGAGAGACTTGAGACTTGACTTGGACTCTAGCTCAAAGACTTGTGAGCATCTCTGGCTTTCCTTCCTCACAACTCGTGCTTGCTGCTATCCCGTCTTTCTATTTAAGGAAAATGAATATTTTTGATCTCTTTGTTTTTTCTTGCTCGGCTGCTTCTTGCAGTTTTTGCTTCTGAAACCCACTTTTGTGTTTGTACAACATATCGTGTTAATTTCCCAGTCACTTCACTAGCTAGCTACGCTTCTGTGTGGATTTTTCTATGCAGCAATGCGCAAGTCAAATAATACTACCCAGAATTCTTTGCGGGCCCACATTGCACATCTTTAACATAAAATCGCCCATAAATTCAGCCTCATTTAAACTTAATTTAGATGTACTGTAGAGTTATGTGGCAATGGAGTGTTTGGATGTCAAAGGATTTCATGTTAGTGTATTTTTATTGAATATTTGTGACATCAAGTGTGAGACAGAGACACCATGAAGTAAGAGGCTTAACTCACTGACTATAAATGCCTAATGCAACACATGGAAAATCAGCTGTCAAATTACTTCACATAACTAAATAATTTACTAACATGAGAGGTTATTTATGTAGTTACAACCATAAAAAGTACATTTGAGCAAATATGTACGTATGAAATAGTTAAAAAAAATTACAAAAAGTCACTAAAATGAGTTTGGCAGAATATGAACAGCAGACTCTTTTTCCTACAGCCCACCAGCAGGTACAATCCAGCCTTTTCTTTCAGTTGTTTGTAGAAGATACAAGTTGTCAAATTACTTCACATAACTAAATAATTTACTAACATGAGGTTAGTTATGTAGTTACAACTAGAATCATCACAACTTTAGTAAGGAACACACAGCAGTTCTTTATCTACAAAAAACAAAAGAAGTAAATTTGAGCGACTATGTACTGTGGCATCACCAGGGTGGTAGGGCGCTACATTACGCCATATGGGCGGGTGGCATGCACACTACATCTCCCAGAATGCATGAGCCTTATGATTCAAAGATGGCCACCACTCCCACTACAAACCCCAGAAGGCCACACACGGCCGAGAGCTGCAGGTGTTTTAAACCCTGATTGAGGAAGGACCAAGGGAGAGCATGAGGGACCAGCTAAGAGGAGCAAGGAAGCCTGAAGCACGTATCAGGAGGATTCGGAGTCACCAGACAGGCCGGAAAAGACAACCCACGTCAAGGGAAGGTTGATTTTGTGTTGACCACAAAGCCATATTTATTTAATGTGTTCTTTTGAACTTAGTTTTTTCTCTCTGATGGGACACTGTAAGTTGGACAGTTTTTTAAGGAAAAGAGGATGAGCAACATGTGTTTTGTTTGCCACGAGGAAAAATAAAGCCTACTTTTGTTTGGAAACGTATTTTTTGACTGTTTGTTCGCCTTCAGTGTCACTGTCTCCCGGTAACCTGCTCTGGAAACTTCTCATGACTTCACAGTACATATGAAATAGTTAAAAACAAAGAATATGAACAGCAGACTCTTTTTCCTAAAGCCCACCAGCAGGTACAATCCAGCCTTTACACTACTGTGTAACCCAGCTGCTCCAGGAAAATCCTCCTTTGACTAAGTTTTCCACTGTCAACTTATTTGCCTGCCTGCCCAGCTAATCCTGGTTTTCTCTGCCTTCAGATTAACCTGCTACTGTTTTCCCACTACTGCTTGCCAGCCAGCTCTCTCAGTCAGGTCACTCTCTGGACATCAACCTCACCCCTGCCCCTCTCACCAGCCAGCCACCTTTTCACCTTAACTTTCCAAGCTGTTAAAAAACTTTCATTGTTACCAGTCTGTCTCGAGTCTGTGTTATTTGAAGATTATGTTTTTATCAGATAAATGTGCTGTTATTTCGCTGCAGTGGAGTCTTTTCTCTAATGAGCTGATGTTGATATACAAGTTGTTGATCAGTGGAGTCTGACAGAGGCAGAAGGGTCTCCATCGTTTTCATAGATTACCACACCATCATCTTCATCTTCATCATTATTCACCTGTGAAACACAAACAAACCCTCACTCTGACACACTTTAACTGACAACTTTCACATCACATTCGCTGTCACTCTAAAGCCTTTGACAATTAAAAGTTGTACTAACAGTGAGTTTTTGTGGAACGGTGTGCCTGTGGCGTGGCGTCCAAAATCAATGATTCACCAGGAAAAATTAAGTTGTTGTAACTGTAAACTCTACATGCTTGATAACTGTCACAGATTTGATGAAGAGACCCTAAATGCAAGACACTGGAGAGTTGACTGAAGGAGCACAGGTTTTAATCCAGAAACACAAAAACTCAGACTTACATGCGCTTGGGGTGTAAAACGTCCAAACAGAGGATCAGGCAACACTTATCACACGACAATGACCAGACAGCGACTGAACAGAAACAGCAAACATTTAACACCAGGAACTAATGAGCAGGCGGGAGCAACACAGGTGAGAGGGATAAGAACACAGACCATATGAAAATAAGACGTAACAGATCAGAATAATATAAATAACAAACTAATCCAGACACAAGCAGACAGATCACAAATAAACTACAACCAACAGGGAAAACAGACTGAAGCTAGGAATAAACAGAACACAGAGCAGACAAAGCCAAAAATAATGCAAACACAGAACCAGGAGTAAATACAAAGGCATTAATTAAGACACAGAACTAAAATGCAGGACTAAACCTAAGATCAGAGACAGCACAGATGCTAAGTGAGCAAAACTGAACATGCAAATGAACCATGGAATAAACAAAGCTAAACAGAAAACACAAGACATGGAACAAACCCCAAAAACAGAAAACATGGATCAACTGCTGAACTGCTAAAGTCTAAATTAAACAGGTCAGCAACAGGGAGTCTAATGCAAGGCGTTAACAAACAAACAGGGACCGAACTAATGACACAGAGTGGATAAGATAGACAAGACAACACTGACAAACCCCACATCGGACTAAGATAACAGAAGAGAACAGATTAATACAGAATGATCATAATCAGATTAAATAATGAAACTGGCAGAACATAAATCGACACTTAGCAGGCAGACAGAACCCAAGCACGATGGTACGGAAACCAATAACAGTAAATAACTTTGCACCTCTATAATGAGAGAAGGGGGGGTCGGTGGGGGACAGGAGAGTCAAAACTCCCGCACACTGTACAAAAAGTATGAGATTGTTGTTTTATGGACCTATTGTTTTTGGGTCGTATGTCGTATGTTTCTAACTAGCGTTATGTTTATTTGTTCTTTGTCTATTGATATATAAGGCACCAGTAAGATTTGCGAGTATGTCTATTTATGAGTGCATTTATGATATTGTTTTGATGTACATAAAGTGTACAGAAATCTACATTCATCTCATGGAAATATGAATGAATGTTTTGTAATGGCTGCCTTATT
Source organism: Micropterus dolomieu (assembly GCF_021292245.1). Taxonomy (NCBI): domain Eukaryota; kingdom Metazoa; phylum Chordata; class Actinopteri; order Centrarchiformes; family Centrarchidae; genus Micropterus; species Micropterus dolomieu. The sequence continues at coordinate 25,810,800 of NC_060159.1, read as the reverse complement.
TTATTAGGAAGTAGGTGATTGGTGTAGACAAATAAGTCACCTCCTATAAAAGATGGCTTCTCATTATGTAACACCATTTGCCTGATGAAGGTCTAGTACTGAAACGTTGTGTCAATATATTTATTAGACAGTGTGCGGGAGTTTTCCTTTGTTACGGAAACATAATAACAAACATCAGACAGGAACAGAGCTGAACAAGAACTAAGGCAAAAGGACAGATCGGACCAGAACAACATCGAACAAGCAGAAGACAGAACAACATAGATCAACTCCACAAGACACAAACAGACGGGACCAGGGGCCGGTACCACGAAGCGAGTTCAACCGACCCACGATATCTTTCAGTTATGGCTAAACTAACTCTAACAATTGCGGTCGGGATAAGCGGTCCCACGAAGCTGGTTATCAACTCTGTAACTCAACCCAGGGTTTCCCAATCCAGCCGTGAGCGCGTTCACATAAAAGAGGCGGTGCTAGCAGCAGATGACCAATCGCAGACATGAAGAAGTCCACTGCCAGCAGAACGTCATATTTTACAGACGAGCACAAGATAAGATAAGATAAGAAAACCTTTATTTGTCCCACAGTTGCGGTAAATGTAAACTGTAACACTACAGAAATACGACATAGGCCTCTAAGTAGCACAGCTGCATCTGACACAGGCAGAGAGACAGAAAATCGCCGATGGTGTAATACTTAAATGAACAGGCGTAGTCTACAAAAATGCGTTGATTTGATGTGTTCTTATGAGCTGTGTGAAAATATCAGCCTTATTCTTTCAGCTTGGCTGTGTGTCAGCGTTTCCACATTAAAAGACTCCTCACTTTAAAAATAAGAAATTTAACACACTCAAATGTGTGTAAATTAAATTTATCGAGCAATGAAACGAAAAACCCATTCATGCCATAAAATTTGCTCAAATAGTCCTGAAAGACTGAGTCTCAACATTTAGGCTACTGAAACTCCTTATTACCTGCGCCCACATCGCAAAAGGTGGGGCGGAACATGACCAGTCTCTGGTCACTCTGTAGTCGGCTATACCAACCTAAAATAGGCTAGATAGCCTACGTTTTCAATATTCCTACCAAACTGCTCATAATATTCAGGCTCACATAAGAAAAATGAAACCCATTTATTTTAACGGCTGCCACAGGCTGTGTGAAATGGACTGGGAACAAATAAAAAATAGGCTATTAAACACATTTCAAAGCAGTAAGTAGGCTCAGCCTACTGTAAAAAAACATGTAGGCAACAATAGCTTAAGGCTTTTAATCAATCTCTGTAGGATGACCCTTTAGCCTACAAGGCTTTCTCTGTATCACCGCAGCAAACAAAGCAGCCTATAAAACAATCTGTGGGATTTCCTACAGATGGTGACGTCATTTTCCAAGAGAGCTGATTGACAGGACTGAAAACCAAAACCCAACAGACTTTATAACAGATACCGAACTGACCAAGTAACCAAAACTCACAGAGAACTACACTGAGCAGCACAGACGGGCAGAATGTGACGGTCTCGCCCCAAACACATCTAAATGCCAATATTCTGTTACACTCGTAGCGCCACCTACTGGCAACAGGAAGGAAGTTCTGTCTGACGCTCATCGTGCGATGTAAATCAATTTTCACAATGTGTTTCACACTAGACGTGGTGAGACCTAACATATAGATACCGGGTGCTCTGTAGCGCAACATAGCGGAAACAGGAAGTGACGTTTAAGTATTCGAAGCATGTGACAATTCAGAGCCACACCAGCAGAGCTGAGGAATATACGGGGCGACCGTGTCACACCCCAACACACTACACGTGGAGGGCCCGCCCAACGCTGCTTGCATCTTTAATGTTCAGTTTGTATTGACACCGAGTCATTCAGATCTATGGCCTCCTTGGAGGGTGTTGTTTGTGTTGGTGTTTTAATTAAATTGTCATATTGATCTGATACTTGCATCCACTTTACGTGTAGCTCATATACAGTTTTTATTTTAATTTTCCATTTCTGTTTGTCTTCTTCTATCTATATCTACACTTCAGAATGAAGAACAGATGTCACAAACACTGGTTTGCTGTGTAAAGTACCAACTGTAAAAACATTATAAACTCACTGTGTTTTCATCCATCTGTGTTTTTGTCCCTGAAAAGAAAAGAGAAAGAGTCGACTTTAGTTTCCACAGTGAAAATCCAGCTTTATCAAAACTTCCTGTTTCTGAGTTTCATCTGTGAATGTTCTCACCTTTAGTTCTTGTCCAGATGTTGACTGCCACAACAATTATTATGAGTGCTGCTAAACCCACAGACACAATGATGAACCTCCAGAACGATTCTGAAAACATTAGAAACATTTTGACTGCACAGTTCAGTTCTGTTTGAAATCCTGCAGCTAAAGTAGCAACGAATCACAGACTTTCATCAGCTCACAGTTTTCCTGCATGTCTTTGCTAACTGT
>NC_060159.1:25807919-25808256 GCF_021292245.1 Micropterus dolomieu | reverse complement strand
TTGCAATGATGCAACTTGTTTTCTTCAGATAGTGTTTATTAGAAAACAGACAGGATCCATGGTGATGTTTGACAGCACACATGAACAGACAGGTGAAGTGTCAAACTCCTCTCCCAGAGAGGAATTAAGAGAAATTAATCTTAGCAGAAGACGTCATCAATCAGGAAGACATAGTTCATGCTGACTCCATTTATAGCCCCGCCCCCTCTCTTCCTTTTTTCTGCTTCCAACTCAGTCAGCTGATGGAGGGCGTTCATTTTTTCAGTTAAACCAATCAGAATTTACCACAGCTTCTGTGAGCCAAAGTCAGCTGTTTGATTCCACATCAAGGATTGGT
>NC_060159.1:25803671-25807819 GCF_021292245.1 Micropterus dolomieu | reverse complement strand
GTGAAGATGGAGATATTGTGAGAGAAAGACAACAAGAGTAAAGTTAACTTCATCACTGTGATCATAATTATTGTAATGTTTCAGTATATTGTTCTAACAAGACAGTTTGAGCTGAAAACATTATGATGGAAAAACTCACTGATAATAACAGACAGATGAACCTGAGAGTCTGGAGCTTGATATTTTGATGGGAACTGACAGTACCAACGACCAACATCCTCGACTGTGACCTTCTTTATAACCAGAGAACAGTTCTCTGTAACATTCAGTCTGTCTGATTTAGATTTGGTGTTTTCAACAATCTGCCCAAGATTAACCAGCTTTACTGCTGCTTTGTTTCCGGAATCAATATAGAACCATGTAGTATATCCACATTTTTGCTGACCGTCTATCACATTTTCACAAGGCAAAGTCACTTCATCTCCAACTCTGACAGTGAAGCGAAGTTTTCCAGCTGCTGCTGTTGAGAAAATGATGAAAAATAAAGTGAAATGAGAAAATGTCTGTTATGTTCATAGTTAGTGACGATTATTTCTTTATCCTTAGTTTCCAAGAGTTCACTAAACTCACCACATTAGAAACAACAGATTTGGTTTTCTTAGTTAAATCAAATGTAGCTAATAAAGAATCTTTAATAATATTGATCAAGTTATTTTTTACAATGTGCCTTCCATTTATATATGTGATATATGTATTCTTACCTGTAAACTGAAGCACCGCTGTAAGAAATAAAGAAATCCATTTGAACTCAACCATCATGATTCTCTGAGTCTCTCCTTCTTCTGTCTCTTGTTCTCGTGCTCAGAACTGTCTGAGTTTCTAAACTAGTGCTTTAGTAGAGAGACGCTGCAGCTACTTCCTGTGGTTAGGATGATGTCACTTCCTCATAGTGACTTTTAGTCTGTTTTAGATTTCAGTCTTTCTGAATTTCTTATTGATGTCCAAACAGCCAAAAACTCTGTTACAACTTTTACATTTTGAAATGTAGTTTTCTCTCATCCACAGTGACTGACAGAGACCCCAAATTCTTGATCAGCAACATGAGATGCAGCCATCAGAGTTCACACTTTGTTCATTCAGGTCTATTTGTGACAATGACGTGTTTCACCAAGCGAAAAGAAGAAGAAGAGGAAGTTGAAGGTGTGAAGATTGTTACTTAAGATAAATGTTTGCAATAATGCAACTTGTTTTCTTCAGATAGTGTTTATTAGAAAACAGACAGGATCCATGGTGATGTTTGACAGCACACATGAACAGACAGATGAAGAGTCAAACTCCTCTCCCAGAGAGGAATTAATTGAAATTAATCTTAATCAGAAGACGTCATCAATCAGGAAGACATATTTCATGCGGACTCTATTTATAGCCCCGCCCCCTCTCTTCCTTTTTTCTTCTTCCAACACAGTCAGCTGATGGAGGGCGTTCATTTTTTCAGTTAAACCAATCAGAATTTACCACAGAAGCCTCATGACCGACAGAGCTGCCACCGCCGCTCGAGGGACAACACAGCGGAGCAGCTTCACCGGAGCATCCACTCTCTCCTGAGAGAGCTGCGCTCTCGTGAGAGAGGAGTCCAGTACCACGGCAAGGTAGGTGAGTCTCTTCTTCCAGTTCACCGTGAAGCCCAGGTAAGACAGGTGTGTGATTAGCTGGGCCGTCTGCATCACCGTTTCGTCCCGGGGCGGCACCACCAGCAGCAGGTTGTCCAGATAAAACAGGACCCTGATGCCTGACCGCCGCAGGGCCGGGCAATGCCAGGGCCATCTCGACACACTTGGAAAAAGTGCGCAGGGCCAGGGAGTAACCGAAGGGCAGGCGGTTGTATTGGTACTGGGCACCCTGGAATGAAAACCGCAGAAACTTCCTGTGTCCGGGAATGACCAGCGCTGGTGTGTGGACCAGGGGACAGACCCGGTCGCCTGTCCGCTGCCATTGGTTCTTTCGTTCCTCCAGCTACTCATGGACAGGGGACTGGCATTCAGTACGGTTAATACCTACATTGCCGCCATTTCGTCCAGTCACGAGGGCTTCGGGGACAGGACTGTGCTCGCCCACCCCCTGGTGAAGCGCTTCCTTAGAGGGGTGCGAAGGCGCAGGCCGGTGATGCGGCCTGTTGCCCTGCAGTGGGATTTGGCGCTGGTTTTACGCGTGTTAACCCAAGCCCCGTTTGAGCCTTTGGAGACGGCGGACCTGAGATTCCTTTCAGCTAAGGTCGCCTTGCTCCTGGCTCTGGCATTGGCCAAGAGGGTCCCTCCGTCGTGCCTCAGGAGTCAGGGCAGCTTGGCTATCCTGCGCCCTAACCCAACGTTCATGCCTAAAAGCATTACGACTCCTTTCAGTCGCAGGTCATCACCCTCTCTGGCTTTTTTCCTCCCCCCCACGGGTCGGCGGAGGGCGCCATGTCCCACCTCCTCTGCCCGGTGCGAGCGCTGTCCTGCTATGTGGCAGTGTCTGTTTGTGCACTACAGGGAGCGGTCCAAGGGATTTCCCCTGTCGGCGCAGCGCCTGTCTCACTGGCTGTGTGATGCCATTTCCCAGGCTTACGTGTCTGCCAGGGAGTCTCCCCCGGGTGGTATCAGAGCGCACTCCACGAGAGGCGTCGCCTCCGAAGTGGCGTTACGTGGTGGGATGACAGTGGACGACATCTGCACGGTGGCCTCCTGGTCGTCCCCATGCTCTTTCATCCGTCTCTCCCTGACTCACTCAATACTGATCCTCCCTGTGAGTGTGCGGTGTGCCCTCTCCAACAGGACGGTGTGGGGCGGCTGCTCCTTATGTGGCCCTGCCTTGGGCACAGCTGATGTGATTGCTGTTGTGACCCCGCCCGTACCTGTACCTCTAACCCAGTAGCGATAGCCTTAGAGGGCGAAGCCTATACGAAATAGAACGGGGGTTACATACTGTAACCCGGATTCTATGAGTATAGGCGCAGCCCTCTAAGTTGTAGGCCTCACTGGACCTTGGTTCTCAGTGCTGAAGAAAAGGCATTTGGGAGCCGAAGGCTGGGTCTCACCGTTGTATATATATACAAGGTGCGGACGTAAGAGAGGCCCACGCTGTGAGTGGGCGTAGACTAAAATTCTCAGTGCCATGCAGGTGTGCGGAAGGGATAAACCCAATAGTGATAGCCTTAGAGGGCTGCGCCTATACTCATAGAATCTGGGTTACAGTACGTAACCCCCGTTACATAATTCCTTGTAGCTATGCAGTGTTATAAGCAGCCTGGATTGAACGCAGCAGGTGATACAACACTCATTATAACCACGAGAGTCTTGAGACTTGACTTGGACTCTAGCTCAAAGACTTGCTAGCATCTCTGGCTTTCCTTGCTCACAGCTCGTACTTACTGCTATCCCGTCTTTCTGTTTAAGGAAAATGAATATTTTTGATCTCTTTGTTTTTTCTTGCTCGGCTGCTTCTTGCAATTTTCGCTTCTGAAACCCACTCTTGTGTTTGTACAACACATCGTGTTAATTTCCCAGTTGCTGTCACTTCACTAGCTAGCTACTCTTCTGTGTGGAGTTTTCTAGTAGAGTTATGTGGCAATGGAGTGTTTGGATGTGAAAGGATTTCATGTTATTGTATTTTTATTGAATATTTGTGACATCAAGTGTGAGACAGAGACACCATGAAGTAAGAGACTTAACTCACTGACTACTATAAATGCCTAATGCAACACATGGAAAATCAGCTGTTTGTAGAAGATATAAGTTGACAAATTATTCCCATAACTAAATAATTTTCTTACGTGAGAGGTTAGTTATGTGGTTACAACTACTGCGGGCCCTTATGCAACTCTAATTCCCTGCATATACGGTTGTTACGCCACTGTTAGTCAGTTTTAATTGAAAAACAAAGAGGAAAGAGTTCCTATGAAAACTGTTCACAGCGGGTAACAAGGACAGAGAGCCTGTGAAGACACGTTGTTGTATTTTTAGCCATCCTCACAGCTATTGGATTGATTTCTAAGAAAGTCTGTGCACACATCCATGTCCACCTCAGGATGACGTCATGGAATAATAACGTCCACGATGAACTTCCTGTTTCTTTAGCGCCATCATCATCCAGTAATTTGGTTTACGACCAAATACCTGCAACGCTAATGACATTCCCATCAGTCTCAGGCATACTTTGTGTTTAATAGTGCT
>NC_060159.1:25719352-25803571 GCF_021292245.1 Micropterus dolomieu | reverse complement strand
GCCAACTGGACTGGTTGAAGACCCTTGAAGATGTTTCTTTTTTAGCCCTCAGAGGATAAATGGCAGGGATTCCCTACCAGTTAATCAGAACTGAAGAAGTCCCTCGAATGAGAGGTGAAACTTTTCCTTGGATAACTATGACCTGGATTACTGAGAACCTTCACAGACATATGAAATGACAACACTATAACAACAGTGAAGGGCTTGTCTTTCCTCTCTTCGTTTGCTTTTTAAATGTCATTTATAAGCTGATATAAACACCGATACCAACCTATCTGCAATTAGCTCATAACAGCCAATAATATCGGCACGATGATCAGGCTATAAAGTATATCTTTGGAAAACTTGAACATGAATCTTACCATGACCTTTCTGGCTCCCTGCAGGTTCTTCTGCCGGATCTCAAACTGAGCGTAGAGCAGCCAAATCTTAGCAAATGTGAACTGAAACGAGACGATCACAATTTAGTAAGAACAACACTAAGACTTTTACTGTTATGCTGTACCAGCTTTCTGTGATACCTAAAAACAACTCATTTGTTATTATAAAGTGGAAAATCAAAAATTCTAAATAACCTTTTTATGTGGGATGAGATCCAGACAGGCCTGGTACACCTGCCTTGTTCTCTCAGGATCCTGAAAGAAAATGGCAAAGGTTATAGTATTTGTTTTTGATTGAGATGGAATCTAAATTAATAGCAGGTAAGGTAATTAGCTAGTGAGAGAATAAAAACTTTATTCTTCTATACTTTATACTAAACAACCTGATTGAAACAGGATTAAAACATTTTAGCAGCCGTTTAGGCAAATAAAACCAGACATGTTATGAGAAGTAAAATAAGGATTCACTGATTCTAATTGTCCATAATGTAGAAATTTGTCTTTAACACTTACACTGACAAAAAACAACTGACATTTGAGAATCCACATCAAGAACAAAACAATATTAACCAGACGTCTGAAAAGTTAGGTTAATTTTGAAACCATACTCCACGAGTAAACTGACCTTGACCTCCAGCTCCTCGTACAGAGCGTAGTTGATCCACAGGTAGATGTATCGTTTCCAGTGTCTCTTCTCCTGGATGGGGGGCATGTTGGCGATGGCTCTCTCATAAACCTCTCTCACTGTGTCGGGGTCGGCGTCGTTCTCCACCAGGCGGAGGTAATCAAACCACGCGTCGTAGTTGTGTGGGTTTGCCTGACAGAAATCGAAAAAACATCAGCGATGATGACAGGAAGTGGCGTTTCTCAGCCGCTGGTCACACAGACTGGGCTTCAACAGAGAAGTACCTTCCTGTAAATGACAGCTGCTAGACTAACTACACAGCCAGCAAACATGCTTTCCTTCTCAATTCTAGACAGTCTCAACATTTTGATTCGCAGACTCATTCAAAAACAGGACAAGAATGACTTTTATGGAAATGTCTCTCTCGCATTTTGGCCCGAATGCATTTGAAAAAGCAGCTGAGGTTTTCTTGATCTTACATGTTCGAAACATCAGATATTCTTCATGAATGGCGAGCACCAGTGTAATGGTGCGATCAGACCAAAACCTGCCTGGTGAGATTAACAACAGCAGTCCACCTTACACTCACTGTAGCCAAACAGCTCCAAACAACAACAATATAACAAACAGTATTTCCTGGATAAGGTCAGTCGCACCCCCTCTCTCAAACTGGCTGGATATTGTGTTGAGTGATGGGATTTGGCGAGAGTTTAATCACAACTGGAGGTGAATATACATCGCCCTGTTTCACACAGAAATGAGTGGGAAGCAAATTTGGGAGTTTTTGAATAGAAGTAGGTGAGAATAGGCCGATTGCAAAGATTTTAAGATTGTACTCTCGCCTTTATGGCTCATGATTTGTTTTGGGCCTGAGCATGAAACTTATAACTATATATATATATATATATATATATATATATATATATATATATATCTTTGCCTCTCAAAATAGTTTATAAATATTCAAAACAACACATGATACATAAAATATAGTGGATAAAGGTTTGTATAAGAAAGGTAGTATCCACGATAAATACCTTGACTTCCTCCTCATACTGGAACCTCCGTTTGCTGACGATGACGTCCTCGATTCCCCTCCGGTCTCCAAACTTCTTCTCAAACATCGTGTAGTACTTGAAGAGCTCCTGCGCCTGTTGTTTAGGGATTCTGTCCAAAGCGTACTTATAGATCACCCGGACACGTTCAAACTGTAAAGGAAGGCATATTTCGTACAATCACGGCCACAACCAAAACTCAATTCTTAAGCTAGTTCCACAATCTAAGGACAAGGATCTCCACATTTTCACTAACTCTCCAGCATAACAAGAAACTAAAGGACTAAGGCTCTAATTTGAATGCATGCAGTCTGTTAAGAGGTTGTTTTTTTTTCTATACTGTGCGGCACAAACCTCTTTCTGTGTCTCCTCAAACTTGGCGAAGGCCACAAAGAGGTTCTCGTCCACATGTTCCTCTCCGAAGAACTCCACCGCCCTCTCGTACACCTTCCTGCTGTGAGCGATGTAGCCGTGCCTCTCTTCAAAACGAGCGTACTTGATCCAGTTCTTCACTTCGGGGTGAACCATGACGAGTACAGCGGAGTTGAGGAGTTTCACACCACAAACAAATATCACCCCGAGGTTTCAAGATTCAAAGTCAAAGGGAACATTTTCACTAATTTAGGACTAAGCAATGAACCAAATAACTGAGAAAATAAATGTTAGATTAAAGGATAATTAGTGACACCGTAATGACGATAAACTTCAACTTTATTTCTGTTTATGTTTCTGGCTGGGTGACGTGGCTTAATGTTCACCATTCTGTAATAGAGGACCATAACGCCAATCCTTATGTATGTATTTGTGTAAGCAAGTATGTAAGTTTTTGTGTCCATTTTTTGAACAATCACTTTCCCTGTACTGTTCTTGTTGCTGCTGAGTTTGAATTTGGTCTTCTCAGAAAACCACAAAAGGATATATCGCTCGTAAATGGTGCGGGCTTTGTCCACTTCCTTGTAGCGCAGCTCAAAGTTGATGTAGGAGTGCCAGGCCTGTTCCTCGGGCTCCCACTCCATCCAACGCTCAAACACCTGCCTGCAGCCAGCGATGTTCCCCAGCATCTCCTCCATGTAGGTGTACTTGTACCTTTTAAAGGACAAAAAGTGAAACGTTAATAAAGCAAAGGGAGAGATTTGGATAGCTATGTAAAAAAAATCAATTTAGGAGTCAATTCTTTCTGTCTGTACATGTGAAATGAAACACAAACTGTTAGATGCAAACCCAACTACATTCATCTGTGATGTTCGTCTTTTTCTTTGTGTACACTTTTGTTTATGCATAAGAAGTTTTAATAAATAATCTCACTTGGTTCTGATTGGGTGGCCAAATAAGTAGATATCTGGCTTTACACACCGACTCAACTAAACTCAACTTCTAAATAATATTAACACTGTTTCTGGGTTTTTTTGTTGTTTAAATATTATTAATGAGAAACATTCCTCACATAAGCCTGCCATTAGAAAACAAGGCAAATGTTGCAGTATATTAATGTAATTCGTACCAGAACTGGTTGACTCGTGGGAGGATGGTGATGGCTCTGTCCCAGATGTTGCGGGCGTGGTTCACCTGGCGGCTCTTCATCTCCATCTCGGCATACTTCAGCCACAGAGTGATGTTGCGGTGATCCACGTCCAGCGCTCGCTCGTAAATGGAACGAGCCCTGAAACCAAAGGAAGCAGAGATGAGGGAAAACTATACAGTGGAGACATTTGTGGGACAGTTTCTAGCCTGTTCAAGGAGAAGCTCTATGTAAAACTGGCTAAATTTACCTGTAATATTAAAATGAAGCAGTGGCACTAATGATTATAGAGGCAGGTTTGCCACTAGAACATAGCTATTTCAATTGGAAAACAGCATGGACAATACCTTTGGATCTCCTTCAGGCTTTCCTCCCATTGTGCGTATTTTATCCAGTTACTGATGACAGTGCGATTCTTTCTGATGTTGTCCTCAAATCCCTGTAAGAGAAGGCAGACAACAGCTCAAAGTCAAGTCAGAAAACTACAAGGTTGTCTGATAGTCTTTCTGAAGGTGGTTTACTCATGTTTCGTTAAAGCCATAACATGTGTGTTTGAGCAAACATGAGTCTCAGACTGAAAGTGTAATCACATAATCTCACACAAAATTATTAATTATATGTTGTATTGAACAAGTAATGATGCTAAAAATGTGTGTAGAAAACTCTTTCTTCGAAGTCCGTCGGTCATATTTCATATTTCTGCGAATTGAAATACTGCACATTTAATCAAAACATGCCGTCAGAGAAGAAAATGAAAGTTAAGCACTTACCTTCCTCTTCTTGAGTTTGTAATCATTGAGCTCCTCCTCATCTGTAATCTTCTGTTTCGGGGGTGGCGGCAGAAGTTCGAGCTCCCTCTCTTTGGCTTCTCTCAGCAGCTGCTCAGCAGTGATCTGAACCTCGGCTGGAGCTTTATTCTTCACCTGAGATTTAAGAAGAAGTCCTTTAACATGTTGTTGCTCCAGTCGTGAGCATAATGTCATGATGCCTTGTGCGCTATAAAAAGCAGTATTATAAAAAGATGGAAGGAGGGAAGATGTATTTAATATGACTGTGTATATGTTTATGTAGATGCCATTAGATGTAGATGTTCTTAATCCTCATCGTCCCTGATGTAGATGGAGTAGTGGATGACAATAAACTTAAAGAATATAAGAAACTACTACATACTATACGTACAACTATAGTGTAGAATCCTATGCTACTTTCTGGTACCACACCATTACCCATAGAAACAGGTTGGTTATGATGATCTGAGGGCTACACTTTTTAGTAAAACATATATTTTTTTTGGCAGATTTAATGGAGCTTTAGAGGAAAAACGATCACACAGTTTGTTTCACCACTGCCAGGTAATATAAGATACAGTATACATCCATGTTGGATGAACAAGAATTACTCCTGCTCCCCCTAAATTACTACACCATGCAATATGCAACCAACTCAGCTTAACGTCTTTGAAATGTTTTTAAATACTGTAAATATATTTGCATAAGACTAAGTCAGAAGCCTACTAGTATTTGACTGGTAGACACAAAACAGGGATAATTTAATACAACCCTAAGTTAACTTTTCTGTGTATGTTCTGTAACTTAATTCTGTTTATTTTAGTTATGTAAACCAATGTAAACTCTGACAGTGTAATCAGAGATGAATATACGTTATCCTTCCTAACTACCTAACGTTCCCCCTCGACCCCTGTATGTATGTATGTATGTATCTATATATCATTAATCCAAAAGCATCATAATAGTAAAACACTGACAGGGATCATTTAACGTACGAGTTCTTTTACTCTTGGTACTTTAAATTACATTTTGCTGCTGATAATACTTGCATACTTTTACTTAAGTTAAGGTTGTAAATGTAGGACTGTACTTCCTCAGTGTTATTTTACTACTTTTACTTAAAGAAAAGACCTAAATACTTCTTCCACCGCTGGTTAGCTTAGACAGGGAAGTCAGTAACTGTTATTCGAGCTCGTAGGGTTTCCGTCAGGCTCACGTTAACCACTCTTAAAATCTTATGTGAGATTACATTTAGGTATAAGTAAGATATGAACTTCCAGCATGAGGTCTCTGCGCTGCCAGCTCGAGAAGTTTGCTCCGTTAAACTTTAGCGCTGTTAGCATTAGCATTAGCATTAGCTTAGCCGAAGTCAGCTCATGGCTCCTCTAAACTGAGTTTCGCCTTCTTACCTTCGCCACCTTCGGTATCCGCTGCTTGCCTGCCGCGGTGGAAGCCATTTCGCTGGCAGGTATATCCCAAAAAAAAAAAAAAGTTACCAAACTTGCTTCGAGTGTTTCGACAACAACAAAACTGTTAACAGGGAACGAAACGTTTGTTTAGCATCCACCGCGAGCCGCCATGGCAGTACCCACAATGCCTCGCGAGTTCCCGTCAACCCCTGCTGCAGCGTTCTGTTACTATGGTTACAGAGTTTGCGTCCGTTAGCTGGACCGAGACGGAACGTGAACGTTTCGCGTTAGAGCAAAGTCTAATTTAGTTTTTAACTTTAAATAATATTTAAATAAATAAAGACGTACAAGACTTAACGTTGTGGTTTATTAGGGGTGGAAATCTGTGACAGGTGAGTAACAGTTGTCCTGGGCTGCAGACCACGTTAGACCAGGTCCAGATCGAAAACCGCTAAATTACACATAGAGCTGTCAAATCTGGACTAGATTAATCTACATGTGAAAAAAACAGCTAAATCGCAGTTTATAGCATTTTCACAAGTATATTAAGTATTTCAGAAATCTGAAAGTATGTTCTGAAGAAACTTTAGCCTCTCTGGGACATTCTAGTCCAGATTTGACAGCTCTGGGTGTTGTGGTTTTTGTTCTGGACCTGGTCTGATGTGGTCTACATGTTAAAAAAACAGCTAAATCACCATTTATAGCATTTTCACAAGTATATTAAATGTTTCAGAAATCTGAAAGTATGTTTTGAAGAAACTTTAGCCTCTCTGGGACATTCTAGTCCAGATTTGACAGCTCTAGGTGTTGTGGTTTTTGATCTGGACCTGGTCTGATGTGGTCTACATGTTAAAAAAACAGCTAAATCGCAGTTTATAGCATTTTCACAAGTATATTAAGTATTTCAGAAATCTGAAAGTATGTTCTGAAGAAACTTTAGCCTCTCTGGGACATTCTAGTCCAGATTTGACAGCTCTGGGTGTTGTGGTTTTTGTTCTGGACCTGGTCTGATGTGGTCTACATGTTAAAAAAACAGCTAAATCACCATTTATAGCATTTTCACAAGTATATTAAATGTTTCAGAAATCTGAAAGTATGTTTTGAAGATTTTTGTTATTCTAAAAGTGTGTTTAAGACAGTGTTAAGGCTTTAACCTAAAATCCCTAACAGCTTTCAAAACAGTGGGAGCGGCAAAAAACGGAGGATCAGTTGCTCAGCAATGTGAAGTTAGAAGTTTCCCTAAAGTTTCCCCTTAACAGCTGAATCATGAGCTAACATCATTGTCTTTTCTTTTTTTATGTTGTGACTAAGCTGTTTTGTTGTTGTTGTTGGTATTGTTGTGGCTGAAATTATACTGTCCCTTTCTATCACTGAAATTTCCCCTACAGCGGATTAATACAGTTATATCTTATCTTATCAAAAGCAGTCCAAGTGAAGATGAGGACAATAACTTCAGCCAGTGGCCAGGAGGTAACAGTGACCATCAGAAGAAGTGAATCGGCGGATGCTCAGGGGATTGACAGCCTCATCAGCCCGTCATCTCTGGCGGTTTTTGGAAGGGTCAATGTAATTCATCTTCTGTAAGGCATAATTATTTATTTTTCAGTGTCTTAATTATACAGTTGAGACTTTAATAAATAAGCTTTCTGTATGGAGGTCAGGTCAGTTATGCAGACTGTCATTTAATCATTTTATCGATAAAATGTCAATAGTGAGAAAGACAATAGCCCAAGAAAACATACAATAACTGATTAGGTAATGGTAACTCAAATTTACATACATTTTAAAACCATTCCTGCACCTCCAAGCCCCATCTCTTGAAAGTAGTGTGTTTAACCATTTTTTGGCAAAAGGATGATGTTTACATATGAGCACATGACCAGAAAGATTATTTATTCAAAGAGTAGTTTGAGGTGTTTGTATGTACTTTTTAAAGTTTTTTTCCCCACTATGAAATCTTGCCTTGCGAGAAATGATGACATATTTATCGTGTTCTTCCAGCAGTCACCGAGTGCTGTACATACTAACGCGATTCTCTGGTTCTTGTTTCCTCTCTGCCCTCCTGGATACTTCCAGAGAAAAAGCCAATTTGGCCGTGACTCTAGCCAATGAGAAGGACGATATTCTGGCCCACGCTTCCTTCTTCGATCACCCTGTTGGAGACTTGGTGGATCAGACTCACTGGGAACCTTTCCTGCAGAAACACTTCAGGGCTAAAAAAATCACAGTCAGTATAATTCATGAATTCAGACTGAAACTGCAAAGAGATGCTTTTCAGATAGACGGTTAACGAGAACTAATAGTTTTTAATTATGCAATATCACATGGATCTTTGGCCCAGCCGACCTAATCATGTTAAATACTGTAAGACTTTTTCACCATATGAAGTTTGAAGTATAGCTGCTTGTTAGATTAAATGAAATGAAAGTGAACTGACACCTGCACTGGAGAAAACTGCATTTTCTTCCCCCCTGCAGCCTTTGAACACACTCTTCCTTCACCTTTTCGTGGCACAGCCAGATTTCGCCACAGCAAGTGTAAAGGAAATAATGAGGTATACATTTATTTTATTTATTTAAGATGAGTGAAACTGGTGCAGTTAGCAATATTCTTATCTGGAATAGTTACTTTTCGAATTTCAGATTTTCTGTGAGGGTTCAATTCCCAAATGTTATGCATATTAAAAACAGTAGTTACTCAAAGGTGCTTTGCTTAGAAGCCCACAGAGCTTATATATTCATAGAGGTTAATGGTCTCTTATGCTTGTTTTACAGGGCTGTCTTTAATGCCGTCACAGAGCTCCAATATGTCTGCCTGGTCAGCCCACATGTTGGTGCTTTAGGTGAAGAACTGCTTAAAATTCATTGTTAAGTTTATCGGTTATTCAAAAGCTTACTTTGAAGAATCTGTGATTGCTGTTTGTCCAGAGCCGGCGCTGGATGAGATGTTTGAGCCGCTGCAGCGCCTGACTGACCCGGAGTCTCAGTGCTTAGCATTAATCTGCCACAGACAAGAGCACTGTCCAAAGCTTCATATCCGCCCAGCCAGGTGATTCCAGATAGTTCCCCCACGCTAACGTAAACGCTGCCTACATGCATGTGAAGATACACTCACCTGCCACTTTAGTAGGTGCACCTTGCTAGTGGCTGAATGTCACAGCTGAAATCGAGACTCAGACCAGGAAACGTTTTTCCAATCTTCTATTGTCCAGTTTTAGTGAGCCTGTGTGAATTGTAGCCTCAGTTTCCTGTTCTTAGCTGAAAGGAGTGGCACCCGGTGTGGTCTTCCTGATGTAGCCCTTCTGCTTCAAGGTTCGACGTGTTGTGTGTTCTGAGATGGTATTCTGCATACCTTGGTTGTAACAAGTGGTTATTTTGAGTTACTGAGTCTGCCCATTCTCCTCTGACATCAGCAAGGCATTTTCGTCCACACAACTGCTGCACACTGGATATTTTCTCTTTTTCGTACCATTCTCTGTAAAACCTAGAAATGGTTGTGCGTGAAAATCCCAGTAGATAAGCGGTTTCTGAAATACTCAGACTAGCCCGCCACGCCACGTTCAAAGTCAGTTAAATCCCCTTTCTTCCACATTCTGACGCTTGGTTGTCTTGACCACGTCTACATGCTTAAATGCATTGAGTTTTTGCCATTGGCTGATTAGCTATTTGTGTTAACAAGCAATGGAACGGGTACCTAATAAAGTGGCCTGGAAGTGTATACTTCAAAAGTCAAATATTGTGCTCACATTTCTTTAGAAACACACAATGTGATGATTGTGAATTTGTCAGTAGAGTTCAACAGATGTGGATCTTCATCACATATGAAGTGGATCTATTGCAGGAGAGCTCCCCAACAAGGTTACAAACCCAAAGCCTTGACATATTATCAACTTATAAAGTCCTTCAGGCAAATCTACACATCCAGAAGACATGGAGTAACATTGTCATTCTGTTTGTGTCCGTCTGGTGAATGTATGTTTAATTTTCACTCTCCTTCTAGCTTTGGTTTGGTCTCCCCCAACTCCTGATAAAAATATGTGTCCCTTTAACTGGTAGATGTTTCACTTTCTAGCTAAATTTGACTATCTGCCATTTAGATCAGCTTCTTTGCTGAAAACAGCTTCCTGCTGATGAGGTTTATGAGAGAGATGAGTCAGTAAATATGCTGTAAAACCAAAACTATCATCTAAAAGAGTCTTAAAGTTTATGATAATTATTAGTGGGTTAAGCATCCTGTTACAGAGAGCAATTGAATTCATTGTAATATAATAGCTTTAAGGTGTAGGCTTCTCCTCTTGTTGTACCTTACAGGGTTGAAGATCATGACGACATCATGCGCATATTTGCAGAGCAGACCAAACTGCTCTCAGCAGACCAGCCGTACTTCCTGGCAGAGCTCATTGAGGAACAGAACGAGGAAAATCACACCGCTGTTTGTGAGGTTTGCTCAACTCTTAGCCCTGTCCTCACTTAAACACACAGAATTATGTGTTGTTTTTATTTCAGGTTAATTTTTGGACTAAGCCGAACCAAACCACAGAAGCTATTAAATTTCAATACCATTTACTGAAGCTCATCCTTCCTGTTTGTTCCCAGTCATTTCTGATCCGCTGTTCCACTCTGAACATAATGGAATAGCAGCTCGCTGATGATGCTTTGACTGATGAAATCCTGCTGGGGTCTGTTCCCTCGGGACCTCTGAGACGACAGATCGTCTCTCCCCTCCCCGCCAGCGGGGCTGACATGTGTTCATGGCAGCATATGGCAGATACGAGCTGATACTTGGCCAAGACATGCTCTCACTGAACATATTGTGTCCAGACATCTGAAGCATTTTGGGCTTTTTGTCTGAATATGTTCAGCACTCTGAGAACAAACAGTCAAACATTGCCCCAGAGGGTTGGGCAGTTCACTCTGCCGAATGCCATAAACATTTTTGTGAAGCTACAGAATATCTCGTTTAAATATTACTGGGGTTATTTTCTTATCCTGGTAGATGATCTGTTATAGACGATCTTCTTGTTCTTTGTCACAAGCAGGATTTCAGTCCAAACTCAGACCAGCATGAGAATGAACAGCGGTTTAAAGCCCAGTTTCAAGAAAAGAAAAATCCTCAAGATTTGTTGACAATCGTGTTCTTAAACAATATTTATAGATGACAAAAATATATAACTCACCTCAACGTTCATTTAGTAGTTGTTCTAGTGCTGTGGTGATAATGTCACATGATCTTTATCAGTAGATGGACAAAAAGTCCAGTTTCATGACAACTTATCAAACCGAGGAGAGGTTGTTCTGTTTGAAACTCAACATTTATAAAGAAATAAATTGACTCAACTAAACCCCAAAACTCAGAAATTTGTGATGAGATTGTGATTTTTAAAAAGTCACACAGTTTGTTTGTTTGTTTGTTTATTCAGTCATTATCACAAATCAATAATTGTACACATATCCCAGTTTAAACTCAAACGGTACCTAGTGACTGAAAAAGGCTTAGGCTGAAGCAAAAGCTTATATATCCTATCCAACTGGACAGTTGCTCTTGACTTTGACCTTCGTTGGATAAATATGACCTGGATGACTGAGAATCTTCACAGACTTATATATCCTATGTTGTGGGTTTTTTTGGCAGTGCTCTCGCTGCTCAATTGCTAATTACCAAAAGTTCTTCAGGACAAATCAGAAACATGTCTTACTGTGCAGGAGAAAACAGTGTTTAAAACCTCCATTAGCTGGTCGAAGGCTGCCGGGTTAAAGACATATATTACAGTAAGAAGGAAATATGAGTGTGACCATGTGACGATGCACTGACGTCCTTGTGTTTCCTCCACAGTGTAACGGAGTCGCCGTTGGCTTCATCAGTGTCACTTCTGGTGTCGATTTGAAACAGCTGCACGACAGCTTTGAGTTGGGCGAGTTTAATGGTTTGTACAAACCTGCCGCTCTGCCTGACTCAAGAGAGGACGAAGAAGAACTGAGAAAAACCCAAACATCTGATTCACAGCAGGTAACTTAACTGCACTCCTGTAAACTCACTCCGTCATATTACAAATAAAGATACTTATAGTCACAAGTAGGAAGCATTTCAGTAGTGTCTCCTCGCTAAAATGTGTTAATTAATACAATTAAAGTCATGAGTATGATATTAACATTTGAAAACTAAAACAGCAACAGTCATTAACAGTTTAGTTTTTAGTCTTTGCCTTCTACTTTGTCGTATATTTGTTGTTATTGTCACTTTCATCTCAGCAGGAGGAGAAACAGTCGACTGGATCAGGACATGTTTCAAAGAAATCCAACGCTTTCTGTATTCAGGTCTTCATTATTGACAAGAATTATGAAATGAGGTAAAGTCGAGGGATTAATGAGCGGGCTCTTAGTGTATTTGAACAGTCTTTTCTACAATTAAAGGACAAAGCTGGCAATAATCTATGTTTTCTTATTGTTAAAAACCAACACTGAATGTATCCTACGATTACTAAAAACTATTACAATCAAATCAGTGAGCCTCACTGCTGCACTGGGTCACATGTTCCTTCATCACCATGAACACACACACTGTAGTTTATTCTGACTCAATCCCCCAAACACCATCCTGCTGCCCCAAATACTCACTATAGGACATAAAATAGTTCCCAACAAATGCATTATTTCCTCTGGTTTGGGGCCATCTGCTGCAGGCAAGTTACATGTACTTATTAAAGCAGCCAAAAATACTTTTACTGCATTAAGTTTCTATAATTTACAGGTATCAAAAGTCAGATACAAGTCTATTTAAGAATTAACCATATTTAAAAAAAATACTCCACCAAATTTTTTCTCATAAATTTTTTAGGCGATGCTTTTGCAACAGCGATGGCAGCTGTCCAGAGTTACATCAGTCATATGCTGTGTTAAAGCAGGGAGAATGACTGTTAGTTGGCTCCTGCTGAGCTCCTCTCACTGCCGCCTTACCTCCCAGCTGTTACTGAATATGAAGTCGAGTCGCTTCCTGCCGAGAGTGAGCATGTTATTAATGAGAGCTGTGCTTAAAGTGACAGCGTGACAGAGCTGAAGGCGAGAAGTTGAGCTGGAAACAGCGGGCAGATTGGTCGGCCAGTTGTTCCACCACAGTGATCACCAGCTTTGGCAAGCTTGGCACTGATTCTGAAGTTGGCACAGACATATTTTCACTTAACGTCCCGACCCCTTCTTCTTCTTCTCTTCCAGATCAGTGGACTTTATTCCACATATATTCAAACTTTTCCCTGTGAGTATCATCTTTGCATGTTACAGTTAAGAAATTTGGCTCTACCAGAAAATAAGTTTTTGTTTACAAGCTGCATAAACAGACAGCAGTAAATAAGTCAAACATCTCTGTGTTTGGGCAAGAGACAAAATAAATACTCCCATGTTCCTGGAATGATAATCTGATGTGCAAGAAGTGTTCCAGGTAGAGAAGTAAATGCCAGGATGTAATTGTAAAAAACTGAATTCCTTTACACATCAGGAGGGATTTTAAAGTTATGAAAAAGACATGACATGGATTTTTATGTATTCGAGTGTTAATAAAGTGAAAGATCCCTGTCACCTTTTTGAGGATGTATTGAACACACAGATGTCTGTGTTTGTCTGTCAGGACCTGGACTTCTGCATCATCACTGTACCGACACTGTCCCCCGATTTCATGTTGCTGCAGAGCTTCCACAGGGTGCTGCCCCGTGCCAGCAGCTCGCTGCCCCGTGAACTCTACATCTTGCACCGCACCGGGCTCAGGTGGGTCCTCCTGTAAAAGAAAAGAAATAACATTGTCTGCTTTTCAGCTACGTCACTGTCACATCAGTGATGCTGTCTCGGTATGCCTCACAGGATAGCAAGTTTACAACTTCTCCACACTCCAACATGAATAAATGACAAGGAACTTTACACTGACATTACACATACTGCAAATACTGTCCAATAGAATTATTTTATTTTTATTTTATTCAAATGTATGTTGTTCCGTGTGTGTCTAGCGCGAAGAGGCTGCAGAACCTACATTTCAACAAGCAACCCTGTGTTGTAAAATGACAATGAATAACCTTGATTTTGTTAGAGGACGGTGGTCTCTCTACACATTTGTGGCTCCACCTGTAAATGATAATGACACAGACCAGTGTTCCTATCAGTTTGCGGCTGTTCTTGCAGGAGTGTGAAGGTGAGGCCGGCTGTGGCTGCAGACCGGCCAGCTGTCTTTGATCTGGTGAAGGGTCTAAGACTGAACCAGTCCCTGCTGCAGGACCTAGACAGCTTTTATGAGACCCGGAGAGACCCGGTCAGTCAGCACACACTCATTCCAGCGCACCTGGGTTCTACCTGCAGCCACTCTACATATATTAAATACATCATGTTAGTCATATAATCATGTATCAAACACCTTATTACGTTCTTATCCTGCTCAGGTGTGTAAATTCCAGATCCTGTTTACTTACTAAACGCTCTCCAGACAGTGTCGCTGTCCAAAAAGTTGATACTGTAATCTGTGTCACCTTCCATTATTACTTGGCTAATGGCTTGGTGGTCTATTTTTGCCCTGGGCTTTGCCTCTCAGGATACAGGCTGCGCTATGGTGGAGCTTAAGGCCTTTTGCAGCCTGAGAGGAATACTACAGACACTACTCATGGCTAAAAACTACTTCTACCTCCTCTGCATTTTATTTTAGAAAAACCCAAATATGCTTTTATTTTAAATCACATATTCTCCCAAAAAAGTTGAACATCAGTCAAATGGGACAGAGCTCTCTTTAGTTAAGATATATAACTACCAGCTGTCTATTCCATTAGTAATTGCATTCTTTACCTTCCTTTTTCTTTCTTTAGTTAAAAAACCTGTGACTTCATTGTACTCGCATCCCTGCAACCAAACCTTATTCCTATATAAACCTATATTTTTTATTCATTTATGGAGTAGCAGTTTGCCACTGCAGGTAAAATTCTCAAGCTACAATGCAATGCAAAATATTATTTTTAAATGCTATATAAACCAATTTTCTCCTCCTAAACAGAAGCTGGACTTTAACGTGCTCAGTGTTTGGAATTCATTTTAATTAGCATAAAAGCAAATAGAGAAAACATCGAGGTTGAAATATCTGTGCCGCCTTTAACGTTTAAAATGAAATGATGATTGTTTTGGACAATGAAGTGTGACTCGAGCTGGTGATGATGATTGTCTTGGAATAACGAGGAATATCGCACGTATGCCAGGGAACAGATTGGTGAGAATTCAGTTGAACGCATTTTCCTCTCTGACTGACACCCCAGCTGTCACTGCCGCAGCTCCAAAACTGATAATTACTTCTCGAATGAGAATGCAGCCACTTCATGTGTATTCATAGCACTACACTAATACAAGAAGGAGCATCCAGCTCATATTCAATTCAGTACACGCATGTAAATTTACACATTTGTTGTTTTGTTCTCTTGTTTGTCAGGATGGGGTGTTGCTGCAGGCCTTCGTGGCCCAGGTGCAAAGTCAGGTTGTGGGGATACTGATCATCAGAGACGAGCAGGTAGTTGCAGTTCACTCGACATTGTCCTCAGATGAACCTGAAAGTGTTGGGTCAGGGTGGGATTCTGTCTCTCAGGATCAATAACTGCCGAACTCAATTGAAAACATCTTACTTTTAAGAAGACATCATTTTAAAAGGTTGTAACCACCAAAATATTTATGTACTGCACAGTTAAATATATTAGCATGAATATGAGTTGTAGAGGGGAATTGTAGAATCTGACTGAAAGTATTTTTTTATGAGATATTGAACATATATTGATTCTGCTACATCACTTTTCTTTTTTAATTGCTCTCCCCAGTGCTAGTCCCCAACACTAAACTGCTGTTGCTGTAGAAAATAATTATAAGTAGCTTCAAAAGTAGAGACATCACATAAAATCAGTTTAGTGCTGACATGATTACTTGATCACTTAAAAAGTTGATTGGCAGAAAAATTGATGAAATTATGTTGGGAAGATGTTGATGAAACCGTGCTGTTACACACAGCACCACTAACAAATTCCACCAGAGATTAATCAATACCTGTTTTATCTGTTATTTCATTTCAGTCATTTAAATTAGTTATCGAGCAAAAATGCTAAACGTTATGAGGATTTCTGGCCTTTTGTCTGTTTTATGTCAATCTAAAATCTGTGGGCCAAGCAATCTGAAGGTTGTGATATTTCACTATTTTCTGATATATTATTTCTGAACCCAATTTAAAAATAATTTAAGGTTTAATTTATAATGAAAATAATCAAAAGTTTTAAGCAATATTTTCTCCAGAAAAAAAGTATAAAATACATCAAACAGAAAACTATATATTTAGAGTATTTAAAAACTTTATGATCTTTATGACTAGAATAGAAAATGAAGATAAAATAATAATAAATAATAACACTGTTTGTCTGCTGAGTAGGACAGAAGAGATATGTTTATATAAATTACACTCATCATCAGCTTTATTACACAAAAGAAAATTAAAATAAGAAAATATCAAAAACAAATATTTGTTCTGAAAATGTCCCAATGTCATGTCATTATTGAATCTGTCTTTTATAAGGACATCGAGTACATTCGTGGCCACTACAACATCGAGAACTTCATCTATTTCAGCCATCACCGCTACGAGGAGCACGCTCAGATACGCCACTTTGTCGTCAAACCGTCCTTCCAGCACTTCACCAGACACTTGTTTAAGGATGTCCTCCGCCTGGCTCACAAATCCTGCCTGTTCCACAGAATCTACCCTTCCTACCAGAGCCAGGAGGTGGGTGCACAGGGACCTTCGGGCCCTTACAGGCCCTTCACTGGTCCCCTTCCAGCCTCTGTTCATGTCTGTGCAGATAGACATTGCCATGTCATTAGTGTAATGATCCTCAGTTGAAACACTGCAAAAAATGTCTTGTGTGATGCGATGATTTCACTTGTTGGCAAAAGAGAAAAT
Organism: Micropterus dolomieu; assembly: GCF_021292245.1. NCBI lineage: Eukaryota > Metazoa > Chordata > Actinopteri > Centrarchiformes > Centrarchidae > Micropterus > Micropterus dolomieu. The sequence continues at coordinate 25,786,842 of NC_060159.1, read as the reverse complement.
TTCACTTTTATGAATTTTCTCAACATAGATTGCATGAATATAAAATAGGTGGGTGACCAGTTTCACATCTACAAATCAGTGTTTGACAAAATCAGTACGTAGCTCCAAAAAGTAGCTGGATGTAACTGGTCAAATCTCATCACGGTCCTTTAAGTCAAATAAGTGTAACAACAGTAAAACTGCCAGACAGGACATATTGGACAGGTTTTCTGTTTTTCAATCTAGACAAGAGAATCAGCGATTTGCAGTCTGGTTATTTCTTAGCCCTCAAAAACCTTGTTGTCAAAATACTTTTGATGCCCTAAATATTTGCCCTTTCAAACTGGAGGCTCTAATATGCGTGATTAGAAATGATGGTAAACATTTTACTAAGACTTGAAAAACAGTCTGATCGTTATCCTCTGTCCTGCCAAACCTATATGACCCTTGATGTTTAAAATTTGGATTAAATATTATACGTATTGTCTTTTTTTTAAACTGCCTTTTCTATTTTCTTTTTGTATTTTTGGCAATAATTTAATGTTCCTTGTTGGTTGTAATACCATTTTGCTCACCACCTGCTTCACACCAAAGTGAACAACATTACACATCAGACTAGTCCAGTTTAGCTAAAGTAGCTATACCATGTATTTGGAAAGTGAAATAAAGGTGAGCACACAATATCTGTATTCACCATTGTTTGATATAAAACTTTAAAATTGTTCTGTTTTATTTTTCTTGTGATACATTTGGAGGAAGAGAACAAAGTCTACAGCATCTCAGATCACACTGTCTTCTGCAGCTGTTCAGGCTGATCACAGAGATGGATTTGTATTTATAAAAATGTTATAACAGCTTTAAGCAGCAGCATTTTTTGCAGAGTACCGCCCTCAGCAGGCTGCTGTCCCCGGGGTCAGGGCAGCAGGTGCCGACAGTGCTGCCAGCTCCACCTCTCCACACCATAATGAGACATTTCCTCAACGTGTAGAGGCCTCCACTTTCTCTGTTAATTACCTTCCACAAACAAGCACCAGATTGGGAGATGATGATGTGCAAAGAGAATAATGGCAGAAGATAAACAGAGAATTAGCTCTGATCAGGCAGTGGATGAAGCCCTGGGTGATGTTTTCCAGGCAGCTCATATCAGCGGTGTAAACCTTGCATCATCTAACCTCTTCACCAGAGCTCATTATCACTGTGTCGTCTTCCAGTTGCCTCCTGAGCCCCCACACTGATGCTGTTTGACCTCAGAGGAGATTTTCTCTTTCTGAGCTCTCTGACATTGTGCCCTCTTCTTCTGCACCCAGAATTCCTGTGTCCACCATCTGGATTTTGTCCTCAACTGCGCGGTCCCTGTCCGCCCGCGACGCCAGATCATCTACCCGCTGGAGGAGCTTGGCATCAATGCCCCTTCCAAGCAGATCACCGAGGACCAGGTGGGCACTGCAGCAGCTGGCTGACAGGGAGCAGCCTGCCAGGGAATGTAGATTAGCTGAAGGCTGCTGACAGAGGGAACACAGCAGGGTGTTAATGTGACCACTAGATGGTGCTGTTTCAAAAGGTAAAAAGCCCAGATCCGTAGAAGAGGCTTCACTTAAATGTATGGAGGGAAAACTTCAGTACAAAAGGTTCATATCTGTGAAAATGTTTGGATCTCAATTAGAATTAGAAATAATGTTGTGTTGGTTCAACCAAAACTTGTCTACACAACAAGTATTTGTAGGTAGAAAAGGCACTCACTCATAGCAAGAAGGTGGTGGGTTTGAGCCTTGGTCGTTCCAGGCCTTTCTGTGTGGAGTTCGCATGTCTCTCTGGGTTGATTGGTGATTCTAAATTGTCCTCAGGTGCGTGTGACTGGTTGTCTGTCTATGTGTGGCCCTGCGATGGACAGGCGACCTGTCCAGGGTGTACCCCGCCTTTCACTCGATGTCAGCTGGGATTGGCTCCAGCTCCCCGTGACCCTGTACGCAGGATAAGCGGTTGAGGATGGATGGATGTTAAATCTTTAAAAATTACACATATATATGGGTGTATATGGAGTTAAAGCAGTAAAAGAAGTTGAAGCGACAGGTCAATTTCAAGCACTGAAAGAAGTTGAAATGAAAGTGTTAAAAAGAGTTGTAGCTTAGAACATTGCAACGTTACTCTGACAGCAGGAAATGGTGCATTTGTTGGGGACTATTTTAACTGGTGGATTAATCCACAGATGGCGCTCTAGTGAATATTTGCAGCGGCAGGACGGTGTATGTGACTGAGTGTGACTGAGGCTGGAATTGTAGCTTAAGTGTAACCACTACTGAAAGGAAATCATTTCAAATGCAAACACTTAAAAAAGCCTCTCTTCCTCTCTTTGTTCTTCTGGATAACTTCAAGATAATACAATAGGCTGCACATCAATATTAATTAAGTTATGTAGAGAAACTACAGGTCTCCTTCAAAGGTATCAAGAACTTAACAAATACTTAAATGTATGTTAAAATATCACAATATATAAAATACATTTTATTAAATAAAACAATATATACAGCCAGGTCTGTGGAGGTGAGAAAGCAGGATTTGAACTTCTGTCTCTATTCTCTAATTCTTTCACTTTTCACATGTAAAAATTAATGAATCACCATGAATGCGTTTGAGGAGAGAATGTCCGAAAGTGTTTACTAATATCCCCAATTTAAATAATCATTGCGAGCGTAGCCCAACCACCTGTTTTTACTTCAGCCCTGAATCTCTCAAAATGTTTTTAAGTTGTCTATTTCTAGTGACTTAAGCAGATAGTGTCACTTTGAGAGCTACTGGTTTCTTTATTTTTAAATAAAAACCTTAAGTGACAGGTGAGTAATGATAATCCCAGCTCTTACTGGTTTACTCTTCTTTGGTTTAATTTCTACCCTGTTCTGGTTTCAGGTCTGGCTGATCTTAATGTGCCCGTGATTTATTTTACTGTCCTGTACTTCAAATATTTACTACATGTACAGCAGTGCTCTTTAGACCCGAGGCGTCACATGCACACTCATATGTTCATTTCACTCCATCAAACCCAGCCCGCCGCCTTCACCTTGGTAACACAGCGGGCGTGATTTCCAGGCTACCGCGCAGATAAGACCTTCACCTCCGAGCTTTCCCTCTGCCTCCTGACGTCGGCCTCGGGATGATTAATCAAATTTAAAGCACCTGTTCCCTCTCTGTCAATACAGGATCATATTACACAGAACTGCAGTCATTGTGTTTAGGGAAGGTGGGGCATCTCCAGCGTGATAAGAGCTGCTGCACCTGCTCCACCACACATGCAGATGAGACAGGAGCTTTGTTCATCTGAATACCTCATCTGGTTAATTCCTGCAGTATTCAGATGGATGCATGTAGGCATTTAATTTGCCTACATGCAATAACAAGTACAGTTTCTTTTTTGTTTCAGAATGTTTTGGTGCATTTGGGAACAAAATACATTTCCACAGTTGCTGACTTCAGTCAAAACTGAACAAAGTGAACAGATGAATGTTTACAGTTTACTACAATGTTTAATGTTTGGCTTTAAAGCTGAATTTTCAATTTCTGGGACTGGATGTTTCGTACAAAAATGCCCCTTGAGTGTCGTAGTTAACTTCTCTCCTTTTGTTTTTCTTTCAACCTGTTATCAAAATCCAATTCTCTGGAACGCAGTTTCATGTCTAGAAAACAGCACTTATACTCTCACAACTTTAATGAAGCTAGCTGGTTTCTCATCAGGCTAAAATATCTTCCCAAAGTACCTCCTAAAACATGCGTTTGGAATTTACTTTTGCAATAGAAACAAAATAACAAAAGTATAAAAAAGAAAAAAATGAAATTAAAGTTTTAAATTTTAAAACTGGGGAATATATATATGCATATATATACAGACACACACTGTATAATTGGGTATCTTCTGATGTGTGCACAGATGTATTTATCACATACAAAATAAACCATATGCTCTTTTCTTTTCCTGCTAACCAAACCCTGGGCCGTAACGTCTCTCAGTATGTGACAGATGTCGGGCGAACAGACCCTCCTGGAAATTATATGAATATTACACAAAGGTTAATTTCACCCTCGGGTTTCCCCTTTTTTCACTCAGTGCTGTTTTCATCCAACAAGGTGCATTGTGGGGCCAATCTGCCTAATTATAGATGATGAAGGAGCCATTAGCTGCCTCAGATCACAGGGCGAGGACCAGAGATGCTTCATTGGCGGTGGAGGAATTGGGAAATTAGAACGCAGCGTTCTACTAATTCCTGTGGGACTCTTTGGTAATTATTGTGGAAAAGTGTTCCTTAACTGTCAGGTCACACGTTTTGTCCCTGTGTTTCCATCTCATTCAAATCTGAAGCGGCGGTTATTGAAATTCTTAAATTTTTCTTACTGTGTTTGTTGATTTTTGAACATATGAATATAAAACAAACACCCGATAATTACACAAACAGGGGTAGACAGCGGGATGAAAGCACAAAATATGAATAAATAACATTTTTAAAAATGGATAATTAAAAAAGGATCACCTCAAATATCAACACATCTGTCCCAGCGGGATGGGTCTGCAGAAGAGAATGATAAAAGTGACAACAAATATGTTTATGTTATCGGACAGAGCCAAAGTTTAGAGCCTGGTGTTACTATAATTCAGAAAAGAAAATACCTGAGCTTCTCTAGTTTAAGTGCTGCATCATTTCCCTCTACCACAGAGGAGGTTGTTTCAACTCATAAAATGTTTGTCCTTCTCTTTTTGTCTTAGAAATTATGTCTATTTACAGCTAATTTGTTTTGACAAATTTGAGGGACACTTATTTTCTACCTGGATTATGTGCAGCACACCAAGACAAAGTGCCAGGAGGCACCGGAGACTGGATATAGGCAGATATACCGGCAGATATCCTTCATGATTATGTTGATTAAAAAACATAATCCAAGTGGCAAAAGGTTTCTTTAAAACTTATTTACTGTTGCAAATTAGTAGAATATAGATTTCTACTAGACAGTTAATTTGTAGAGTAGAAGTAATTGTACATTTAGCTCCTGTTATAAGGCGAAACACCAAATATTGCCTTCATTTGATATTGCAATGGCTGTCCAAAGGTTTTCAAGGTTTAAGCTTTAAAATGCCGTGTCCGCATCTCATGTTTTAAAGAAAAATGTGTCATATGAATAAACACATACTTTAATGCAGTGTTTCCCACATATAGTCTTTACTTGGACAGGGCACCCAGGTATTTTAACGGCCGCCAAAGTATATTTGGTGACACAGAGAGAGATGTTATCTGTTTTTACGTTACAGGACGCAGACACGGTGGATGTTTTACAAGCATGGGCCAGGTAGAGCAACAGTGAACAGTACCAGTACAGATGTCATTCGGTACTATGCTGGTTTCGATAGGCTACGTCATTAACAAGTCTCCTCCACATAAAGTGCACCTGCTGCTGGGAAAAGAAAGTCAGCAGAGCAGACACATATAGGGAGTTACAGATAGGAAGAGGCGTGCAGAGTTGTGAGTGTGTATAAGTGTTGGGAAAGATTCAAGTAGTCAAGAAACACTAGAAAACCAAAATAAACAGGAGAATGAATTACAATTAAAATAACCTAGAAATAGAAATATACCCTGAAAAGATGTAGGGTTGACCAGAAAGTTTAAAGATGCAGAAGCCTTCCCTTTAGTCATTTGAGTTATACAATATAGATAATTAAGTCTTTTCAGTCAGCTGAATTCTGATGTGAAACATCTCAGCCTCAAGGCGCATCTACTTTAGGTTGGCTAATGCCTAGTAGTCTTTTTTTTTTAAATTTTCCGACCACCTGTAAAAGGTTGGTTGTTGATATTCAGTTAGTTTCATTCAGCACATATTTCAGAAGCGTAAGATTTGGCAAAACCTTACTTTAACATTACAGACTATAAAGGTTCCAGTGGCAGGCAGATTAAGTGCTTCAAAGAAAGCTGGTTCCTTCCTCATCCTGTGATATTCAAAATCCCCATCATTATGTAATGCTTTTAGTGGGTTAATACTTCCATGCATTTGATATATTATTACATTTTCAGAAAATGGCACCAGTCATTTTTGCCTTCCAGATTGCTTTACTTAAGAAAAAACACTAAATTGGACTGTTTTCTCTCTCTGTGTTTCTCTCAGGCACCGTTTGCTCTCAGCCTTATCAGCAGAAAGTTAACCATGGAGCCAAAGGTCGCCATTAATGCCAGGATTGTGGTGGTGGGGGCGTCAGACACAGGTTTATCTTTCCTTGAGGCGCTTTGTTTCTGGTGAGTCTTCCTCACAAGCTCCCCATTGCCATTTTTCTCCCAGATTTGCCGAAGACTATGTATACTATGGCCTTTTTCTGAATTACTAGCAGCAGTGACAAATAATGTCACATTTATCTCTGTAGTCACGGCTGGATTAACCTTTTAAGGGGCCCTGGGGCACAATTTGCTGTAGGGCCCCTATTGACACCCCCACACACACACACCTCTCACCATCTGTGCATTGTGTGTATACCCTGCCATCGCCAAGTTCCCATCAAGGACACAGCACACAGCAGACTATACATGGCAGATTCATTATGTTCCCGAACACTCAGATACCGGCCAGTTCTCCTATGCTGCAGAGTTTTCTGTGCGTCAGTTAGTTTGTGGTAATATTCTTTATTTTCATCTCATTGCCTTCAAATTCCATGAAAAGACTAAAACCAGCGCTGAATGTGTCTACTAGCAAGTACTGAGTGTGTAGCAAACACTGTTGCACTGGGAGACATCACCACGAACACACACTGTAGTTTATTCTGATTCAGCCTCACATACACCGTCCTGCTGCACCAAATACTCACTAGACCACCAAATGTGGATTCATCCGCCGCTGAAAATAGTCCCCAACAAATGCTTCCTGTTTCTTTCTGTTTGAGTAACGGTTGTTAAAAACTACAAAGGATTTTTAATACATGAAACTAGAAAGGCGTGACCTTCAGTAGGAACCAGTGGGCTTGGGGCTTGAGAGTGACAGACAGGGAAGTCGGAAAAACTGTGACACACTGTTGGTCTGGGTCTTTTCATGGGATTTGTGGATGATAAGAAAAATATAACACTAGTAACACCAGCCTTATCTATAATTTGCTAGTAAACACAGACAAGTGGTAAAGAGCACAGAGACGATGCAGGAGGTATAATAGACAGCTTGCAGCTGTTATAATGTTTATCACACATTCTGTATGTAGAGAAATACTCCAGAAACCCTGAACCCAACCAGAGCAGTCCGACACTAAAGCTTCCTTTCATTTCTTTATCGTCTTTTACTCCGGGAATCCAATCTCTGTAAATGTCACTTGACTCCGGGTCGGGCGTCTTACATGTTTGCCTTCGTCCTGGCTTTGTGAGATTAACTGCTCCGGCAGATAATAAGAAGCGCGGGGCTGCTGATTCAGAACCGGGCGATAGCTGCCAGGCAACCAGGGTCGTTGTTTTGTGCGAGTGAGAACTCATAGCTCTCTGAGTTGGCAAGGCTGGCACGGCGGTGATGGCGGGGCGGGTAGCACGCAGCTGTCTGCGGCCTGGCATTCAGCAGGGCCAGTGCTGGCCCCCTTTAATTAGCCACTCCACTGTTTCCCCCCATCAGGGATCTGCTGCAGCGATCTGTGTTTGCTGTCACTAATGAGTTGACTAATGAGGCAGTTAGTGTCCGCTGAACTAATGGTGAGGCGGTGATGCATTGAGAGGGTGAATGATGGGTCAGTTTCGGCCTGCTGGGGCCCCCCTTATCAGCCCTGCCCAAACGTCCATCCCCCTTCACTCCCCCACCCAAACACAGCTTTCCATGTGCTCATTGAATCCATCCCAGCAGCACCAGCACCACCCCTCCAACTCCATTACTGGCTGGGATGGGGTCAGACAGATAAAGAGCTCTGCGGCAGCTCGGCCCTCTGCTCGCTGCGGTCAGGCTGCAGGGTCAGCACGGCCGTCTGTCACCGGCTGATAACAGAGCAAATCCAGGGCTTCTGATTCAGTCACATCCAGACACCAATAATGGGCCTTAATGCCTCAGTGCTGCGGCATAAATCCACCTTCTGGCACAGATTAACAAGGAAAGTTTGACTGCAGTCATTGTCTGATGGATGATTATTATTATTATTTGCATGCTCATGTCAAAATCAAGGATCAAACCACTGGTGACACAAAGGTTGGTAATGACAGTTATGGATTCTTTACTTGATCCAGCTGGAAACTCTGGTCTGATCGATAAATCTGTAGGTTTCACTGGGGAAAAAAATCCTCATCATTTTCATACATGCTTATTTTGCTGCTCTCTACAAGTGAGTAATATAACTTGTAAAGAAACAATTAGTCAATTAAGCCATTAGTCTTTGAAAGAAATATAGCCCAAGTTTTAATCCTTTAAGTTATTTAACAAACAAAAATGCCCCAAATTTGCTGTCTAATGTGAGAATCTGCTGTTTTTCTCTATTTTTATATCATTGTAAAATGGATATCTTTGGGTTTTAGACACCAAGCAGTTTGAGGACGTCAGCTTTGGCTCTGGCTTTGGGAAATCTTCATTTTCTGCAGCTTAATTGATAATGAATACCAGTGTTAGTTGCAGCCGTTAGACTATTACGATATCAAATATAATAGTTCCTTTACTGGGAATTTTATTTGGAAACTGTTAAAATAATCAGATGTTTTTAATCCAGTGATTTAAATACCTGACAAATCATTAGATTGATTCCAAAATCCTGTAAATGCAATATTACCATAAAGTAGTTCTTCTCATCAATTTGCAAAATTCTTCCCCAAATCTCTGCTGGTTGCAAATTTCTATCCTCTCATTCAGTATAACCCCATATTGTATATATAATATAACCTCCCACCGTCATCGTGGTAGGTTATACTACCGTCATCCAAACTATACCCAGTCAGTTTACCAGCGTGTTGGTGTCTGGTGATGCAGATCTGTGGCGGTGGGCGTTAATTTAGCGGTAAGCCGAGATAAAAACAGCAGGAGACGATCAGAGGCGTCTGTGTGATAAGGCTGAACACTGCGAGGTACACACTCCTATTCACTGGACGAAGGAGCAGGAGCTGCTGTTATCAGCTGTGTAATGTCCTGTAGGCCACCATAAAAGAGGTTATTTGCATCACAAGAGATGTTGTATATTGTAGACAGTAAAAACACAAGAGGTAGGAGGGCTCAGGAACTACAAAGACATCCATAGACTAAAGAACTTCCAACTGAGAAGATCCCAATCACTGATTAAACAAATAAAATTTTTTATTTATGTTTAAATGTCGCATCTTTCAGCAGAATGACTCTCAGACAATTCAACTGTGTTTGAGTTTTACTGAAGCAACATTTCTAATTATGGATTCACTACTTTTTCTAGAGCTTTCCACTGCATCTGATGGTCTTTTTTAATGTCAAACTACTTTTTCTAAGATCAGGAAGGAACTTACACACTCAATAGTTTGGTGTAGTTGATTTTACATTATGTTAGGGGAGGCAAAAAGTCACACACATCTACAAAAAATGTCAAGGATGACACAATGAAATCCCAAGATTTATTTCTATTGGCATCATCCTACATCCAGCAAACCAATAAAATATTATAAATATGTACATTATCCCCACTCAAATCAAACCCTTTCAATCAGTAATAAATAAAAATATTCTATACAAAAATTAAGAACAGAAATTAGTTTTTATTTGCGATACAGGAAACAGCTTGACAAAGTGGTGCAGTCTGAATCCATTTTCCAAATTTACACCATTAGACTCCTTTTACCTAACTAACCATGTTTTTAACATCCTCCTATATGAAAAGTATACGAATGAGGACAGGCTGGTTCTGTAAGATCACTGACTTATTTATTGTTATATCTTTGTTTGCATTAAGGTTTTAAAGTTTGCTTAAAGTCATTTTATGTATTTACTTCCTTTTTTATGTCTCAGTGAGGTCCTGTGATATCCTGAGGTTTCTGTTTTGTTTATGTAATGTGATCTCACCAAAGTGTAACCGGCTACCCCCGAGTACATACTGCACGGTCCTGACTAAAACCGGCTACCTCGGGCTAATAGTCCTGGTCTAATAGGCCAGGATAAGAGAAATGGCCCGTGTGTGCTGTCTGCAACGCCTTTAAACTTACTTTCTTAACAAAAGCTTGTCCTGTTATCCACCTCACCCAGCATCTGTATGGTTGTGCTCTCTCCACTCAGACTACAGTCTAACAAACATTGTAGACAACGAAATAAATCTGTCAAGGACAATAACTTGCTAATCGTTTTAGTTTTTTAGGATCTAATTAAAATAAATTCTGTTCAGTCCATATAAAGAGAAAACATCTTGCAAGCCATTCCTTGATCTTACTTTACTCCTGAATGGCAACACTAGTAGTATTTGCAGCAATAGCAGCTAATACTTAAAGATTTCAAGGGCCAAACATCTTTCATGTATAGCACATCGCTATAAGAGTTTTATTTCATATTCTTTGTCTTCCTCTTGACATGGCTGACATTAGTCAGGCTTTCTAAATGCTGCTGCACATCAGTGGATGAAGCAGGAAGTTGTTTTAGAAATTGAAGTTGTCCTTCCCCAGAAAACATTCCTCTCACATGGTGTACTGTATGTATTCAATGTGTTGCGTGGAAAGGCTCTCATGCTTTTCAGTGTTGTTTGTTCTCTCATAGCCCTCACCTGAGGTTCAACAACCTGACCCTCATTTCAACACATGGTTTCCTCAGCGACTACAACCACAAGGACATCGGATTTCTGTCCACAAGGTGAGCCAGTGGAACAACATTAGGCATGAAAATGGAAAATCATGTTTTGGCACGTTGTATTACCTATTGGATACAGTATTTCTCAACATACTGTGAAAGTGCTCTAAAAATATCTAAGCTGTGTAATTGTTACCTATGCTCAGGAGGTCATGTTTTCAGTGCCGTGTGTTTGTCAGCAGGATTATGGAAAAATTACTTGCCCGATTTTCTTGAAACACGGTTAAGTGGTGCAGCGTGGGCATTTTGGAGCAGATCGAAATCACGCGGCAGATTCCCAAATCATTTTTCACTTTCGTTAACATTGCGAGATAGGTCGCTTGTGAGCTGAGATGATGAGGCTCAACCATATTTCAACTTACTGTAATTCTAATACTTTTGTAAAAACTGTATATCCAGACATATATCGTGGTTACGCTTGCAGATTTGCATATCATAGAAGATGGGGCTATTGCAGGGGTCGGCAAATAAGTCAAGCCGCTACATGGAGGGCCAGAACAAAGTCAAATCATTTCAAATCCTTGGATACTCGTGTGCACATTTAGCTCAGTCGGTACTGTGTGAAGTTTGCATGTTCTCCCCGTGTCTGCGTGGGTTCTCTCCGGGTGCTCCGGCTTCCTCTCACCATCCAAAGACATGCAGGCTAGGTGAATTGGTGTCTCTAAATTGTCCTTAGGTGTGAGTGGTTGTCTGTCTATGTGTTGCCCTGCGATGGACTGGCAACCTGTCCATGGTGTACCCTGCCTTTCCCCCCCCTATTCTTTTTCTCCCTTGTTAAACAAATTGATTACACTTTTGCACATGCTCACAATAAAGCTTGTGCTGCAGTGTGGTCCTGGCGTTGGATCCTCATTCATTAACCTATAACCTTATTTTCATTTCCCTGAGGAAATTTAGGGTTTACTGACTGCTTTTTCAGAGGTGTGTCAAGCAGGCCAGAGACTCTTTTGAATGTCCTTCAGATCTCTTCAAGGTAAAAGCTCTCAATAAACTCGACATAAAGCATTGCTGCAAAAAACACTCTGCCGCTTTTATTTTGGAGGCACAATCACTGAAGAGGAAGTGATTGTGGGAATAAATGTTGTCATGACTGAGATCTGTTTCAGCACCAGCCGCCATCAATTTTTTTATTTTTATATTTTTCTGCTATCAAAGCAATCTGTCCGTGGGCCAGATATCATTGCTGGCAGGCCGGTTCTGGCCCGCGGGCCGCCTATTGCCGACCACTGCTTTGGCAGAGGTCTGCGCTCTCCAAGTGCCCTACTAGTTTTAGGTGTAATAAACTCAAGTCATCATTTACAAATACATTAATTCACTTCAGAGTTTAATAAGTTGCCTAGTTTTTGCTTTAAATTCATGAGTGCACCAAACTAATAGCTATACAATATGGTGTAAATCTATCCTGAATGATTTCCAGATTTAAGAAATCTGAGCAACACGTTTCTCCTGCATTCACTGATAAAATAGCAAGACAAATAGAACAAGACTAAAAGTCTACATCCAAGCTAGCGGCTCTGCTAACATTAGCAAGTTAATATACTGATGGTTAGCGTGTATAGTGTTTACCATGTTAACCATCTCATAGCTCTCATGGTGGGGTTAGAGCAAAAGTCAGATGACCTCCAAAGTCTGCAGGGTTCATCATCTGGTAAACCCACATGTCTGTAGAACATTTTGTACCAACAAATGTTGAAGATGTTGAGAAACTGCACTGGAAAAGTGAATACTGACCTGTCAAAGGACCAATGGAGACTGTCTGGAGAGAAAAAAAGTTGTTGTGATATTTCAGTCTGCACCAAAGTGGAGGACCGACCGAGAGCCATGCATTATAATCTTTCTGCTTATTGCGATTAATAAAAAATCTAAATAAAAATCAATAGTGAGCAGTGAAAAAGTACAATGGTAGTTTTAGGACATTGTGAAAAAAGTTCCCAGCAGAATCAAAGTTTCTCAATCTACTCAGTCCTCTTCCCTCCCCTGCAGTCACGCATACAGCAGCCGAGACTTGGCCCAGGTCCCTCTGCATTCCTGCGTTAACGTGGTGACTGGGAAGATGGTTGGCATCAACAGGAAGTCCAAATACGTCCTTGTGTGTGGTGGTGGGAATGTGCCCTACGATCACCTCATCCTGTGTACAGGCCTGCAGTACCAGGTGAGACAGTGAGACACTGGGGTGACATGATCAACACTTTTGGCCTTTTAATCTGAGCTGTCTATAAGACAGCAGGTTTGTCACAATAGGGCTGTCAACACGCCTCGCTGCAATGCAGATGATACGTTGAATCAGTCCCATGATGCCTTGAGAGCTCAGTAGGGATTTCTGGTTTCCCATAAAGGCTCTCTGAATACCAAATACAGCTGAAGTAACTAAAACTACAGTCAGGTGCATATTTGGGGATGAGGGTTAGTGTATAAAATATGGAAATGTGCTCCCCTCAATAAGATGTGTCATCAGATCTCTCCAAAGAGAGCAAATGTGTGCAACTTTACTGCCAACTAAATTCTGTATGTCAGTAAAACTATGCCAACATTAATTATCCCATTCATCTATCCTTTAGCAGTACTACTTCTACGCTATGATTCATTATATTTGTTTAGGGTCAGAGCTGTTTATAAGTGTTTATAAGACACTTTGGGTGTCATCATTGTCTGAAATGTACATTATAATCTTTATATCTATGTGTGCCATGTGATGCTGTAGGTGCCCTGTCCGACTGGTGTGGATGTGAGCCAGCCCGTCACAAACAGCCAGCTGCAGGCTCAGTCCGCTCACCGCAGATACTCCGGTCCCGTCCCATCCAACCTCTTCACCCTCAACGACCTCTACGACTGCATGGCTGCTCGCCGCTGGCTGTGTGCCAACTTTGTGGAGCTGGAGGGTAATTGAACACACACAGTTGTTTTTCCAGTACTTTATGGGACATGATATTGACTTACATTCATTCCCCGGAGACTTACCTTCACCATAACCAAAACAATAACCACTACTAAAGCTTAACCCTTAACCCACCCATAAACCAAGTCCAAGTCCACATTTGGAAGGTGAGTCCCCACAACATGAGTAATACCCACCCCCACACACGCACACACAGAACCTAATATGAATCTGTAGTAGTATGTCATTACTGTCAGTCAGCGCTGAAGTGCCCCAGTATAATTAGCAGCTAATTAGCTGCAGAGAAATCTTTCATCTCTGTGAATCAGGTCGGCCTCTTCCATCCTTTTTCCATTATCATATCACTTTCTGAGAGCCAGGCTTTTCAGAGCGGGAAAAAACACAGTGTCATTAAGCAAAATGAATCTGCTCTCTGAAGGAATTGTGCAGTGATCTAGAGTGGGGCTTTTATACATACTAATTAGTTGATCCCAGTCATAAAGGAAAACCATTAATAAATGCAAATTGCTACAACAGACTCAAGCAGATACCATGTTTATTTCCATATTTTAATAATAACAGCAGAAAGAAACAGAGAGTAAATGTAAATTTTAGCCTTAGACTAAAGCAGAGTGCAGTCTTTTTTGTTCTGTCTCTTTTCTTTTTGACAACAAATACCAGGAAAATACCAGATATAGAAATATGTTGTTTTCTCTCAGTGCTTTCTGACTTCTCTACCCCGTTTGTTGCTCTCAGCCCCAAGAACCGTGGTTCTTACTGAAGTCAAATAGTGCGTTTGTTAGTTTTCAGCAGAGGATTAATCCACATTTGGTGTTCTAGTGTGTATTTATTTTGGGATTGAGCAAGAGCTTCTTGAAAAGACAAAACAAAAAAATAAGCGCTGCTGATGCTCTGGTAGGAAATTCCCTAAAACGTCAAGGCACGTTCCTTTGTGAAGGCTCAAGGCCTTTATTTTAGTGGCTACATGATTAAAAACAGAACCAGCCCATATTGACTGCATACCCGTCAACCTCAGGAGCCTGATAAAGCTTTTTAACTTTTGTACCTGAACAAAGCGGTGCGCCTTGACGTTTTTGGGGAATTCAGTCCCTTCTTTTTTGTAGACATAAAAATGTACATTTTCTAGTAGTAGACGGAGTAAAGAGATGAAGTGAGCCGGGTACTATAGATTTATTGACGAGTAGCTTTGTGTTCTGCTGGCCTTGATGGTTCAGTAGCAGCAGCAGAGCTCTTCTCCTTCAGCACCATGGACAGAGACACTCAACAGTTGCCCGTAAAAGCTGTGTTTATTAACTCTACTACTCTATTATTCCAACTGCAGTGTACTTAGATTATTAACTAATGTAAAAGTACCAATACATCACTGTAAAAATACTCGATTACAAATAAAAGTCATGTATTCTAAATACATAAGTACAGAAGTATTATCAGCAATGAGTGCTTATAGTATCAAAAGTAAATCAGAAATACTTATAATTATTATTTAAAGTTCTGCTACACAATCTGTATTCATTTTTTGGACTTCTCTAATATGGATAATTGTAAATCTTTAGGCCTCAAAGTTATTTTATTGAAACTATCTGAGAAGGTTAGACGGAGAAGGTGTCTTTTGGCAGTTAAGGAGTTTTATTCTCTTTGCAAAACAAATAACACTACAGCCAACAAATCCAACTAAATACATCAAGTAGTCAGTTGGCCTTGTTTGTTGTTCTCTGCCCTGTAGAAGGCGGCCTTCTACAGGGCAGAGAACAACAAAGAGACAAAAATATATACTCTTCTGTCTTGTACTTACATGTGAAAGGAGATTCAAGATTCAGAAAACCGAAAACACTAACAGAGGGTTCATACATATGCAAGGAAACAGGTCATTGAGTAGACATGGATGTTATTGGATGGAAGGTCCCGTTGGCAGAAACCTTCCCGCTGCTGTGGACGGGGGAGAAAGCGAGCACTCAGTATAGCTCTCTCCCAGCAGCAAGATCAGCACCTTGGAGAGCGCCGCTGCACCAACTACACACTGTGTTTTAATAAGAGTTCAACTTTATTGTCTCTTGAGGGAGAAAACTGGATTGAAGACTGCATAAGAGTAGAGATGCCAGCAAAGAGTAGTTTTAGTCATTGTGGTATCAAAAAAAGTTTATTATAGTTGAAAAAAATGTTTGTAGTCCCTTCAAGCTACACACACAGAACTTAACAGATAATTAAATGTGTGTTAAAATATGGTAACATATAACATATGAAACAGTCTCCATCTTGGCTTTAGCATCACTGATGTAAAACACATAGTGCACCTCCTCTCATCTAGCCGGAGTCTTACGCTGACAGCTCGGACCGCCCGCTGAGTGCTTGATCCGTGATGTTGATGGGGCAGGTCTCTGTACAGATGTGGGCACAACAGTTTCTGATTTCTGTTGCTTGGCACAATTGCTGATAGTGTGTGACAGCTAGCTTCCCCTAACCACAAAAGCCACAAGCCGCGTAGCTTTGCTATATTCTGGCAGTTACCATGTTTATATATTAATGTTAACTTTCAAAATACATGGGAGGAGGGGAGAGAATAACAAATCTTTGGGCACACTTGCCTCTGTGAATCCACAGCCCACAGAGACCCTGCTAAACAAAGGTTTTTAAATGGAGAGGGCTTTATAAAGTTGATCCAAATGGGGACCAGCTCGGGACATCTTTACTTCATTTTAGGGACGATTTAATAACAAATATTTTCCATTTAAGCTTTTACGTAATCATGCTGGCACAGTCCAGAGGAAACACTATTATTTTCACCCATTTCAAGCAACACTGACTTTATCAAAGTTTGTTTTGACTTGACACACAACAATTTATCAGAACATGTTTGATTAGAATAGATTGTTGCTGGAAATATAGATTTTCTACTTCTTTTTGTTGATTGTTTGCACAGGATTCAGTTATCTGTTTTATGACCAACATTATATGCACTGCAGCACTATCAGAAAAACATAAAACCACGTGAGTATAAATTACTGCACATATTGTGTCAGTTTTTGTTGTCTTTGTCTCACATACCATTGGCAGGATGACCCCTCTGTTCCAGGCATTGTGCTTTAAATGTAATATAATTAGTATGAGATGGGGAGCACATACTATCATTGTATAGAAGCTTGTATGTTCTCTAAAATGTCAAGAGGCTTCTCTGAAGAGCAAGCATCAAAGGATGGATTCTCTCCAAAAAAAAAAAAACCATTCAGATGTTCAGATTTAATTTTTTTATTTCTCTGCTGCATCTGCGTTTCAGGGTTCAGAAATCCGAGGACCTCTTCTTGTAAAACACACGCAGCCCTTCCTGCCCTCTTTCAAGGCTGTTTGGAAAACCTGAGCAAAAACTCTTGTTGATTGGAAAATCTTAGATTAAAAAATGGAAATCATTTGTATCATGACTCTGGAACATTACAATTTTGCACGATAAACATCAACTTTGAGGACAATCCGAAGTTAAGGCAAGAGCACTTAAATTGAGAAAAATGAACCCTTAATTCGTTTTCTTTTTTAGCAAAAGTGTTGTTACTGACGCAGTAGGTAGTTTTCTTTTATATATTTAATTCTGAAACCAGTCATGATGTTTCACATATGTTATTTATAAATGTGACAGATGTGCTGCTGTTTAATAAATATTAATATAAAAATCCACTGTTGATGATCATCTATCAGTTAGAGATATGGTATTGAACATTTTAGTGAAAGTACAGCTGAATGATTTGGAGAAAATTCCCAATTCTGGTTCAGATGGAAACATCTCAAAAACTCAAAAGTATTGCATCGCCAGGAGGTTGATGTTTGTGGGTTTAAGAGAAATGTTTCAACAACAATTGGATAGGTTGCCAATGAATTTGGCTGAACACAAAATGTTGAAGACGCTCTGAAAGACTATGAAAACACTATGCTAATTCTTCCTTGTGTTTCTCCAGATAATGCCGTCGTGTACGGAAACAGCATCGACGTCTTCACCACCACGGAGACTTTACTCAGCCTTGGCGTCCGGGGATATCGTATCCATCTTGTCCTCCCACCTCCCGAGCCCGGTGTCTCCTGCTTCAGCGACCATGACGTTGAGAAGGCTGTGGCATCAGCCATGGAAAAGGCAGAGGTCCAGGTCCACCATAACTGCCTGCTGGCCCAGATGAACAACGGAGATCACCCCGATCCTCTCACCTCTGTGTCATTCACCACTGACGCAGAGCCCCTCCATCTGCAGTGTGGAGTAAGTCAAAGTTGCTTACCCAGTCAGTTATTAGTTTTTACAGAAGCAAATGTTCCCCAAACAATGGTGGGTGACTGGCCAGGGTGTCTGGTAGAGCTGAAAGGCTCAGAAACAACAGGCTAAATTCACCAGCTTGTGGCTGCTGGTTGGATGTTAATTTTCCTCCTGGAAGCCGACTGTGTCGTCAAGCACGAAATCATTTTGGTGTATTTATAATTTTAATTATTTCAGACAGTAGATGATTCTGCTGTCTGGTATGTGTTACTTTTGTTAGAGCTCAAGGATATAAACAGTGTGTTTTGGTGAGATACACTGAATTTAATTGTGTTGTTTACTGGAAAACTTTCTGTATTACAGTTTGCTTTCAGAGCATATTCTCTGTTTTCAAGGTTTGGTGTTGCTAATCCTTTCTCTTCTGGCCTTTCAAAGCAAACATCAGATGACAAAACAGTCTCAACTCAAAGCCAGCTTACTCACTTGTGATGGAGCGTTCAATCATGTCACGCCGTCCTACTAGTTGTGAGACTTGGATTTCTCTACTTAAAGTTAAATCACACTAAGCTCAAACATCTAAAGTTCAAGTATAACTGAGCAAACTGCTGCTGATGAAGAATGTGTGATGCGGTTGAAAGCTCCAGAACAAATGATTAACTGGTCCATGGGCTGAGATTGTCAGCTGCTCTTTTGTTTAAATCAGCAGTCCACATTTGTGACAGAACAATCTGTGTCATCCTCAGTTTATTTCTAATGGACCCATCCAGTCATATCTGGCTCACATCGTCCGACACTGAGTCAACATTTTTAAACAGGCTCTGAAAGTGCTGCAAGTGCCACTATGCATCTTAAAAGATTAGTTTGACATTTAGGGCAATATGCTTATTCGCTTTATAGGATTAATTAATTACTTATTATTTTATAAGTCATTTGTTTAGTCCGTACAAAATCCCTAGAGTAAAACCGACATGTTGTGTATTTACGGGAGGGTTTTGTGTTGGACTCATGGACGCATAGAAATAACTGGACTCCAAACAGACTCCAAAATGGCACCCATTCATGTGAAGGAAAACTGCTCGACCAGCGCACTCTACATGCTCATTAGTGTTTCTCCTGCTATGCCCACAGACTTCACAGATGAAATAACTTTTTTTTACAAATATAAAACTAAGGTACATGTGGAAAATACATTTTTTTGTACACAGGTTTAATACTTCCATGGCTGGACTATTACCGGCCCAGGAATAGTGTCTTCCTGGAGTCTTGTTTTAAGGCTGGCAGGAAACCAGCAGAGACTCCAGTAAGTCTCCCCCCCCCATAGAAATTGTCCAGCACACTTTTACGCTTTGTTTTTTTTGTATGAATAAAATTTAACTTGTTATTCAGTCAACTTTAGAGGTGCTGGTAGACACATTTTGTTATGTGCCTAATGCTAAGCTAAGCTAACCATCTCCTTGCTGCAGCTTCATATTTAACAGACATACGATTGGTATGAATTTTTTCATCTAACTATTGGCTAGAAAGCAAAACTGTTGCTAAAACTATTGCCTTAGGATAGAGATCCCACGTTAGATATGGACGAACACCAGGCGAGTTGTGGGGACGTGCAGAAACCTTTGCTTTAGCAGAAGTGAAATGTTGAATGTAGAATTTATACTTTTACACTAAATCCAAACAAATGGAAACATACAGATTTTTTTTATTTTCACCTTTCAGGTATTCATTAACCTCTCCAATAGAGGAGTCGACTACAACGCCTTCAAGAGCATCAACAACTCCTTCCTGGTCTTTGACAGGAGACTAGTCATAAACGCCACTTTCCACACCAGCGATCCAGCCATTTGTGGCGCGGGGCCTCTCACGAAATTCTCACGCCGCTACCACGCAGACGAGTGGTCGCACGCCAACTTCAACTCCAAGGAAGTGGGCCAGGACCTGGCGGCCATGTTGCTGCCCCTCTTCGACCCGACGCTGGAGCCTGCGGACGAGCCTACGCCTGAAATGGATCGTCTCGTACCGCTGTACAAGCAAGCCAAGATTCAAGGTATGGAAATGTCTTTCAAAACGATGAAGATTTCCTGTTTGGTTTTGCGAACGTACAACTTTTTATTCTCCTCACCTCCATTCAAGAGCAGCACACAGCCCACGCAGTTCACCACTTGTTCATTTGTACTGATGACTCAACCAGGAGAATGAATGAGAATGAACTGGACTTCTAGAGCCCTGGACACCCACAGAACTCGTCCCACTTCACTACTGTATTAGCTCTTTCGCTGTTTTATTCATTAAATCTTTTGTGGCATAAACACAAAATTCCTTCACATTCATCACCAGATGTCAGGTGTCCATATGTTTCCAGGGTCTGTCCACCTCAATACTCCCCTCTGTGTCCTTCCTGTCTGTTCATGTTTTTGTCTGCTTTTATCTGAGAGAATTTTCACTGCCAGTATTTTTTCATTATGTTTTTGTGCAACATTTTCCAATCTTTCACCCACCCACCCACTGCCGATGTTATTGTGGCGGACACTCAAACCATAGCAGGCCGTAACAATGGCGCATTGTGCCGCTGTGTATTCACGGAGTAACCCAAGGCCACTCCACAGGTTACATAAACACAACAGCCTCTCTGCTTCGCCCCTTCTTCCCCAATGAAACACACATGAACTTTTTCAGAGGGATTTCAATGTTCAGGGAGAGCAGAGATGCCATATCAGCGCTTGCTATCTGAGTCTGGCTCTCTTTTCCTCTGTGGGTGGTGAACAGTGAAATGCATGTTATGATGCGTCTGTTGTTGTCTCAGTAATGGCGCCAGTGCAGGTTTCGGCATCTTATTTGAATATTTTCTTCTGATAAAAGCATCTTCTCCTGACACCACGATTGGTCTTTTAAAGTATGGCATTTTCATAATTCTTGCCTTTTACAAAATGCATGAAAACAAAGAAAAAAAAGAAAAGAAGAGAAAGTACAAGGTACTTTTACACACCGTAAAACGGTATTGCTACACACCGTTAGATCAGAAACAATGAGCATCATTGTTTCTGATCTAACAGTGTGTTTAGGACAATTTAGGATATCATATTCACTCATTGATGTATTCCTGTATTCTGTTACAACATGAATTATATGATCCGCAACCCTCATCATGTGTTTTTCCTCTATGCTCAGGAGGAAAGCTGCCTGGAGGATATAACTACCTACACTTTACCAAACCATCAGCTACCTATCTAACGGGTCCTACTGTTAAACAAGTAAGGTTTAACTGATCATATGTCAGTGTCACTTGACACAGAAGTGGTTTATTGCTGGTTTTTATTTCCAAGACTGGGTCGCTAATTGGCCCAATATGCGACGTATAAACAAGTCACTCTCCTTAATGAACCCACGTGTACAAGGAAAAACAAGAGACTGAAACACCCGACAAATAACCAAATGAAAAGTTAGACAACTGCAAATTAATTGAAAGAATATGAATAAATAAAAGAAAAAGAAAAATATTATTATTTATTTGGTTGCCATTCATCTTTAATTATTGGACTTCCATCACTAATGTGAATACTGCAAGACAAATATCACATTGATTCAATTTAACGGCCAGTTAAAGAGTTAGAGGTTCATTCCCTCTACGACTAGGTGTGTACTCACTCTACTAACAACTAACTAACAAGTATTGTGTGTATCAAAGCCTGATATATCTTATTTATGTGCCATAGAGCTCAATTGTTGTCTAAAAACTATTAAAACACATCAATAGAGATGCTAAATGGAGACTCAGATGCACAGATTTCCTCCTGTTTGAGTAACATTTGTTAAAAACTACAATGACCAGCTGTTTTTTACTGAACATTTAAAAGTTTTTAGTAGGAATCAATAGACTTGGAGCTGAGAGACATGGTAGGGAAGTCAGAACAGTCCGATGTATAGTTTTATATCTTTTCATGGGATTTGTGGACAAAAACAAAACTAGAGAATATTGCAGCTTAATACATCTATAAAAGGGCGCAGGCACTGACATGGGCAGTGTTATATTAATAAGTTACTCCGAAAACCAAACCAAGAACAACTCTCCCAAAGAAGATCAAGTTGTCTTACTGACTTGTGTGTTCGTGTGAAGTTACAGGACAGCGGTATCGTGACCGGACGAGTGGAGACGGGGAACTACTTCGGTTTACATCTCGACTGCAACGAGCTGGTGGAGACGCTCACCTGTTTCTCCCTGAAGCCCATCCCCGTCTCCAATTACCTGAGTCTGTACGGGAAACACCAGCAGCTGCTGGGCCAGCTGTCGAACCTCTACCACCAGGGGCTGGTCCACGACCTGTACAGGTGGGAGACAGAAAGAATATTAGTTCACAAATGTCTGCTGATATTTTTCATTTTTAAGTATTTCTAGACAGTCCATTTTGTCAACAACCCACTGTACTCTACAAGTTGTTTGGTAAGACCTGGGGCTGGTTTCAAAAAGACATTTTAGACTTCACAGAAATAAAGACTTACTTATTTTAAGCCCAAAAACTTAGCCACCATGCTGAGCCATGGTAACAATCACCAAATTGCACATTGTGACAAAAAAAGAATAGCTTTATTTGTGGTTTGTTAAGAGCGGGTAGAGACTGTACCGGGTAGAGACAGGTCTCATGTCCGCACTGTGTTGAGATTTTAAACTGCTGGGGTTTTTTTGTATTGTTGCTCCTCTGCTGAATTTTCTCTGTAAAACGTCCTTGTAACTGTTGAATTCTTCCAGAAGGCTGCTGGAGGGAACAGAGCTGAGCAGTTTGAGATTATCTAAACCACTTTATTTTCAGGTCAAACTGATATTTGTCTCATCTAAATGTCGGTAATAATCCCTCTTTGCACAGGGAAACTGTGCACACAGCTACAGGAAGTGCAGCAGGTCAGAGGTGAGGCAGGAAGTTGGTCTGTAAACTGTGATTGATGTTTACATCAGACAGCTTCATTTTCTCTCCCGAAGAAATTTGACTTAGTTGGGGTTTATTTACAACCTGTCTCTAATAGTTATGATTGAACAAACTATGACGAATGAGTTGTAGCAAACCAGAATTATCCTTTAAGTGTTTTGCATATACTTTATTTCTTTTGTATAGGATGTTGAAACGTATTCCAAGAAACACAATACTTTTATAACTGAAGTAAACACAGATCATAAAAAACACCTCCTGCATTGCACAGATTGACAGTGACAGATAATCATCTTTTACTGAAGTCTTTTATTAGCGTCAATAACTCAGGAGGTAAAGAAACACACGAAACATACAAATCATAGTACAATAGACCTGCAGAAATGATCAGTTTGGGGAATCAAATGATGAAAACAACAAACAACTTTAGCAAATTTATATTTTCTTCCCTGTTATTGTGTTTAGTGCTTCTGTCAGTTTGTCCAGCCTCTGCAGCAGTATAATTTATTCTTTGTACAAGAATACATTTTGCTGTTTTTCAGGTCTGATTTTGGTACCAGAATGTTACAGACAGCAGGTGGTCACGTTTCTTTTATATATTTTTTTTAAATAGCTGTTTTCATGACATTCTCCTGTACAAAAATGATCCACTTTGAGTCTGAGAGAGGAAATGTTTTCAGAAAGTGGTCTGAACAGGCGAGAGAGATTTAGGCCTTCAGTGTCTTTTGTCCTGTCTGAGTGTTTACTGGTGTGACTTTGCAGTGTGTGTGTGTGTGTTTGTCAAACAGCGGGTGACCTGCTTCTGAGGTTTCAACACAAATGACCCCCAGATATGGACGTCTATTGTCCCGCCCCCGCCCCTCGCCTCCTAATCTGTTTATGCAGCTCACCAATCTGTCTTTGTGGCCGGTCCAGGACGAGACAAAGCCGGAGCCTCCCCGCTGCAGAGGCTGATTCCTCGTCACGCCGCTCACTCAGCTGACTCGTGAAGTCATTGTGGAGGCTGACGGACCATAATGAGCTGTTAAAATAATTGATCGGCCGTGTGGCGGCTGGAGGTTATTCAGTCACACAGTTAGTGTAGCTTCTGGGTGTGTTTGTTCACCCAAATTACAAAGAAAGACAGTTTCTCAGTTACCTCTCGTGGTGGCTATTTATGCACATAGCCAGTTGTGGAAGAAGTACACATCTTGTACAAAAATACCAATACCACAATGTAAAAATATTCCAGCACAAGTTAAAGTTCTGCATTCAAAGACCTACTGAAGTAAAAGTACAAGAGTAATAGACAAACTCGCCTTTACTGACATATTATATTATATATTATTCATAGATAATTATTACCAGTGGTGGAGTACATTTACTCAAGTAGTGCACTGAAGTAACAATTTTCAGGTACTTTTCTTGAGTATTTTCTGCTTCTTTATACTTCTACTCCACCAAATGTATTTGATACCTTTAGTTACTGGTTACTTTGTGGATTCAGAATAATAATATAAAATACACCAACCTCAAAATTGTAAGTACTTAATGTACTGACCGCTGCTCATTTCCACCTCCAGCAGTTACAGAGCAACATGGTCATTCATTTGGAGTCGTGTTTTTGTGTCACCTGATGAATGTAAATCCAATATCCACTCTCCTTTTAGCCCTGTGTTTGGTCTCCACCTGCTCCTGAGGGAAATATCAGGCTCTGTCGCTGCTAAATGCCGCTCTGTGTTCACCAGCGAGTCTCTAACTGTGTCTGTCTGCTGATTGCTGCTGAGCTGCTTGTGTACGGCGGCTTTTCACAGCTTCTTCAGTGATAACAGCTGTTAGATGAAGGGTGATAATTCTCTGCAGGTTCATCACTACAAGCGACACTTTTCACATTGCCACACTGTCGATTATAGGCATGCAAGACAATATGAGACGCAAAACTCTGTCTTTAGTTGAAAGGCTCACAGTTCCACAGCTGTGATGTGGGGTGGAGACGTTGCCTTATTTTAAAGGATTACAAGCCACAGGTTGGGAACTACTGGTCTAAAGTGTGCTGGAAATTCAGCAGGGTAAAACTAAAATGTTGCTTTATAGTATAAACATATTTAAATGTTCTGTATCAGTATTAAATACACATAGTCCCACTGTAGTTTTAGACTTCTCTCAACAGTAATAATCTGGAGCTTGTTGCTGTGAAAAAGCTTCTACAGATGAATGTGCTGTATTGAAGACATGATTAGGTTGTTAACAGCAGGGATTTGGGGGATAAAATTATTGTAGGATCCTGCTGATGATTAAAAATAGTGTGGTTGAATGTGTCTCCTGCAGTTTCTTCAGACAGCGCTGGTGTTTGGCCATTTATCACGACAGATTCTCCGACTTTGAGCAGGAGCTTCAGCAGATCACCTCAACCACAGTTTGTGCTTTCATTTCCATCCCCAACTTTTAGTTTTATCTGAGTCTGACCTTTCTGGGTTTTTTTTAAATGTAGAAATTTAACATGTATGACTATGGAACAGAAATACAATCGGAAATGGCTGAATACAATTAGAAAGAAATACGTAAAATAAGAAGTATAAAACAGCTTTGAGCAGCTTATTCTCTGTCGTTTGAAGAGTTGCTGTGTCTAAGCAGATTGTGTGTTTTTACCTCCACCTGTGTGTCCCTGCAGGACGATGAGTCGAAGCGGAAGGTGATGGAGGACACCGACGACTCAAACGTCCTCCCTCAGGACAGATTTGAAGATACAGAGAGTCGAGAGGCTCTGAGGAGCGGCGCTGTGAAATATCTGACCTACAACCGCAACCTGCTGCCCATGTTCGCCTACCCGGGAATGCTGGGACATCATGAGTGACATCACCAAGTTAGCCTTTTAACCCTGTTAAATTAGTTTATAACAAACCGTTTAACTGAAACACATGCACAAAATCATCTGTGTGGGAATCACTGAGCTCTAATACACATGTATTTTATCCTCATAAAATGTTTGCAATCCTGCATTGTTTACTTGTTAGAAGTCACTTTTTTGCATGTAACCACCACCAACTATCGATCAGCAGAATAGCATGAAACTGGCGGGAGGAATTTGAATCTCTTTGCTGCATGTTTGTGTGTGCACGAAACAAACCAATCAGGGAACAGCTCCTAAAAACACACAGGCTCCACCGATTGTACACATCAGCGCCAGTTTCTAGACTACCTATGTAAAAGAAGTAGTATAAAGCCTTTAGTGTCTCAGGGGGAGCTGTGTGAAGCCTGATAAATGTACTGAAGTGAAGTCACTTGAGTCGGCATTGGCTGAAGACTACAAGTTTGAAAATAAAAGAATAAAAGAGTTTGAAAGAAGTGAGCTCACCAGACCTCTGAAGCCCGCTGCTCATCTATGCTGCAGGCTACATTAGCCGCTACTAGCATAACACACCCTATGTGGTCAATTTAGGCGCTAGATTTTACCAAGGAAGGAGAATATGTAATTAAAAAGAAGATATCTCTCTGCATCAATATTGATTTTTCTTTTTTTAAGTGTCCATCGTGAGTCCGACAGTGTGATAGACGTGCAGTGATAAATCTGTGGAGTCAAACTGCTAATTCCAATGTTAAGAATAAAGTATATAGTCACGCAGTAGAACCTCTACTGCTACTTAGCCCTCTACTGATTCCAGTTTCATACGTCTACGTGATGACATCATACAAACGCTGACCCTGATTGGCAGAAGATCAGAACAGAAAGTTGATCCAGACCCAAAGAAGAAGGTTCCTTTGATTTTTAACATAAATTGCTACAATTTTTAAAAGTTCCTGTTAACTTTGTTTTAGTAGCCTAGGCTAAATTATTTACCAATTTACGTAATTTTGTAGCTTACTATCTGACCCGAGTAGCAGCCCTCACAGTTATAACTAGCCTGCTACTTTCAGACTATGTTAAGTTCCTGTCAGTTGTGCACAAAAAAATAATAATAAAGTGTTTACAAGCCAGTGTTTAATAAATAAAATACTTATTTAAATTACATTTTGGTGTATATTTGGGAAGCGTGGAATTGAATTTTATGAATACTCTTTTAATGCTGACATGAGATTGACATCAATCTTCTTCTAAACTCTTTGAGCGAACAGTGTTGAATTATTCCTTGAATTGAAAACGTGACACTAATTAGATAATTAGAAAGTTATTTTGAACAAATGATATCGAATTTTAGGGACTTATTTTCATGGCATATGAATGACATGAGTTCAGTAAACATTGCAAACAAATATGGGAACTTAAAATTAGAATCTGAAAACATGTTACAGCAACATCAGGTTAAGGGGCCTCCAGTTAATAAAGTCACTGAGAGGTTCTTTGATATGTGAAGTCCTTTTTGAGTTGTTCCTTAATTTGATGGCATTGAATCCTTCCTCAACAACTCTGCCTGAGCTTGTACAGACCTTTATTAAAAAAATCTAATGTAAACTTTAAATTAAGTCCCTAAATAGATGTTAATTGGGGTGTGGAAACTATTTACCTACCCTAACTTCAAATATGATGTACAGTAAAATAGTTTAATATAAATAAATAGACATTTCTGTTTTATTTCCTCCATAATGTGCCAACTGTAACTGACTCTGCAGCAGCGTGACCAATCAGCCCCTATAGCGGCTGGAGATGAAAGCTTTTTGGAAGAGGAGGAGGAGGAGGAGAAGGAGGAGGAGGAGGAGGAGGAGGAGGGTGTCACTCTACAGCTGTATGCTAATGAGGCTGAGCTGAAGCCTGTCGGGAAAATAACCGCACACACACACAACAACATATGTCCGCACACACCAACACCCCGCAGACTTAAAAAACGCACAGGCTGCTGGTGCCCAAATGTAAAGTCAGATATCACAGGATGCATATATGATTGGTCACGTTTAAAATGCTGTAATTATAAATCATCAGATTATCCAGAATTCTTCATGTATGCTGACTTTTTAATCTCTTGTAGTTTTAACACAAGATAAAATATAAAGAGTTTCCCTCCTGGGATCAGTAAAATTTGTTCTGTTTTTAAATCTCCTATATTTATTCTGATACCAACAGTGTTTCTATGGTACTCTGTAGTAGTTAAAGTAACTTTATTGGTAACTTTACTGCACTTACTGATATTTTACTCTCTAATAACATTGCTATAATGTTCTTATTTATGAATAATGATGCTTTAAGCATGTCATTGGTAATGAAAAGACGTTTTTTTTATGGTTTTATTATTTCATTCTACAGGGGGGCTCTATGTGGTGCTTAGTTTTTGTGTTATTAATCACATTATGTTACCTGAAGGTTTTCTTATGTGTATTTTATCTGTTATAGCTACATAATATGATCTTCAGCTGGATTTTGAACAGTTATCATATATTACGCATTTCAGATTTTTATATAGGCCTATTGCGTTTGGATCATTATAACAAACGAATGAAAATGTGTTAATGTAAACTCATCCACAATTGAAAGAACTTTTAACTTGTTTCATTGATTTTCTATAAATTAATGTTTTATTTTATTTTGAAAAAGACCGGGTGAGCAGGCTGCTGCACTAGACTTAAGGAAAGTGAGACCTGATTCATGGAAATTCTTTATATTTGTTTAGTTGATTTGTATTGGAAACAGGTGGAAATGAAGAAAAACAAATACTTTTAAGACCTGATAATGAACTAAATGAACCTGTTAAAATAGAGGTTTTTGGAGCTAATGCTTTTAGTTCAGATTAAACCACCAACAGATGAAAATGAAGGAAAATGTGAATTCTAGTCAGTTATAATGAGATATTGACTTGTGGCAGCATTTTAATTAGTTGTATTTCATCTCGAACAGTCAAACATGGGGCCAAATCGATCAATCTGATCCTGAGCTCAACGCATCATCTGAAACCTGCAGCTTTACAAAGATCTTTAACATCCACACGCTGATTTCTGCACGCGCACGTTTAAACACTGCAGACGCCTCCTCGAGTTCAGCACCGACACATGTGACATCCCATCATCACTCACGGTAAAAGACAGACTCATATCCGGCAGACCGCGGGTCAGATCTGACCTGCAGGAATTGGGTTTAGTGTGTTTTAACTCGCAGATAATCTCGATTTGCCCCATTTGGAGACACAGAAAAAGCGCACTGATTACGCACAGCACGCGCCGACGGTACCCTATCTGGGGGCCAGATTGTTCCCCCACTTCTTCTCCTCTTTTTTTTTCCAACTGTGCAATTTCCTTTTCAATCACGCCGGGTCTACAGCTTGCACAAGCGCAGCCATTGTGATGCAAAGCAGGAAACCCTCCTCTCGCTATTAATTATGTATGCGTAAAATGACGGATTCATATGTCCGGAGTTAACTGTCACGCCAGCGCACATGCTGCAGAGCTGCAGTGGTTGTAATGTTTGTTTGTTTGCCGTTGGGTTATTTGTCTCATGTAGTTGGCCGAATTAAACTCCATCATCCGGTGCATACAAGCGCTTTTTTGAATCTGTTTTTGGGATCTTTAGTGGAAATTCTTTGAATGTCTTAAATTGTAGAATCCGAACCCAAGGTTATTAATAGCCCTGAACACAGTTCACTTAAGTATTATAACTCAGGTTTGGAACTGAGGTTCGCTTGTTTTCTCTGTCTCAATCTGACCTAAATTTCACTTTTAGTAAATTTCTAAAATTGTTCTGCTGCTTTTTCCCTCATTGGAGCTTAAATTCCAGCCTGCAGTTCTGCTTTTTTTCCCCAATCACTTCTTCTTGACGCCGTTATGTGGACCGATGTCTCCTTTTTGGACAAATCAGAGCCCCCACCACCCAAAGGAGACACATAAAGCCGAGGCACGTGTAGATTTCTATACAAACTCATCAGACCGTAAAAGCAGGAGGCTCCTGGCGTGTGCCCGGGTCGAGACTAGAAGGAGGAGGAGGAGGAGAGAGAGTGTGTACAGGGGGGGGTGAATCACAATAAAACCCTCAGGTACATCTGCTTTGCAATCTGCAAATCCTCCCTCCACCACCCCCTTCCTCCCCTCCATCAGCCTCTCCATCCTCCCACACCCACTACCCAAATCCACGGGGAACCTCGGCTCCTTCTGATTGGTCGGGGATGAGGCAACAAGGGGGGACGGGAACAATGTCATCATGTCGCCTTAAAAAGAGTGCAGCTATGTTGTGGTGAAAGCACCTCGGGGGGAGAACAGAGGATCAGTAGCAGGAGGAGACAACAACAAAAAGACGCATCAGATGTTTCTGTCAGCGAGCCGCTAAAAGTGGATTTCTTCTCCCCGCAGCAGCGTCCAAAGTGCCTTCAGCTCTCCGTCCACCGCGAACATGCCGAGAGGATTTTTAGTAAAAAGGAACAAGAAAACCAACCCGGTATCTTACCGGGTCCGCTCTGACGAGGAAGAAGCGGAGCAAACAGCGGCTGATGCTCCGCCGCTGCTGCCGTCCTCATCCGGGCCTCTCGCCTCCGTACCGGTGCGCGCACAGACGCCGACGCCCACCTGCGGGGCGGTGGCCACGGCTCCGGAGCAGGACGTTAAACCGGTGCAATTCGGAAACCCGGAGGCGGTGTACCAGGCGCTTTACAGCCCCACCCGCCCCGTCAGCCAGGACCACGACCGCTCCTACTTCGAGAGACGCTTCAACCTCGGGTCACCGGTTTCCGCGGAGTCTTTCCCCACACCAGCTTTGGACCACATCTTCGCCCCGGTAGACCTGAAAATTGGCTCCAGCAACAGCAGTCGCATAGGGACCAGCGCCACATCCACGGGGACGCTCCCCGCCGCCGGGACCAAGCGGCAGTCCAGCGACACCGAGCGCAAAAGCAAACCACCGTCCAAGAAAACCAAAGCTATCCGGAAACTGCACTTTGAGGATGATGTCACCACATCTCCGGTTCTCGGGCTCAAGATTAAAGAGGCGCCGGTGGACCAGAAGCCTTCCAGACCGCAGCCGTCCGGAGGTGACAACAACCCGCTGGGCGAGTTCGTGTGCCAGCTGTGCCGAGAGGCGTACGCAGACCCGTTCTCCCTGGCGCAGCACAAGTGCTCCAGGATAGTCCGGGTTGAGTACAGGTGTCCTGAGTGTGACAAGGTGTTCAGCTGCCCCGCTAACCTCGCCTCGCACCGGCGGTGGCACAAACCGAAGCCGCAGAGCGGAGCCCCCGGTGTGCAAAATTTGGAGAGCGACAAGGCGGCTGCGTCCGGGAAGACGGCGCCGGATGAAGTGAAGGATTCTAGTGACAGGGACACACCCAGCCCCGGGCCGTCCGAGTCCGGCTCAGAGGAAGGGCTGTATGATTGTAATCACTGTGGGAAAAAGTTTAAGCGCCAAGCATACCTGCGGAAGCACCTGGCGTCTCAGCACGGCTCCCCAAAACCGGCGGAGGAGAAGGAGGCGCCGGCCTGCGAGCAGAGCGCGGCGCCGCTGAACCTGAGCTCCTCCACCTGCCACCTGTGTCCGGTCTGCGGGGAGAACTTTTCCAACAGAGGCAGCCAGGAGCGGCACATCCGCCTGCTGCACTCCTCACAGGTCTACCCGTGCAAATACTGCCCCGCCATCTTTTACAGCTCCCCGGGACTCACCAGACACATCAACAAATGCCACCCGTCCGAGAACCGGCAGGTGATCCTGCTGCAGATGCCGCTCCGCCCCGCCTGCTGATCCGGGACTTCAGGCTGCCGTCACACTGTCAGATAACAAGACAACCAAGTGAAACATTTATGGCACTTTGGTGAGAAGCTGTAACTCTGGTTGACTGCACTGTTGATGGGAGTGATTTTCTCTCTTGTTTCAGTTATTTGGGTAAAAAAAATGAAATCACCAAATTGGAAACTGTTGTTTTAAGAATCTGAATCCACTTAACTCTAATTTCTACAGCGATTTGCCTATTTTTGGATGTTAATTCAAGAAAATGCACAAATCACATTAGAATAAAGATGACTTATTTCTGGCATCACCATTTTGACAACTCCCTGAGGTAAAATAAGACATTAGTGAAACTCCTATACTGTCATGCACCTATTTGTAGGGGTCAGAGGTCAGCGGTCACCTGCAGCTGGCAGGGATTCAGTGCCTTGCTCAAGGACACATCAGCAGGTTCTGGGTGTGTGTTTGAACCCCCCCGGCCTATAAACCCCCCCCCCTCAGCCCCTTAAAGGATCTCTGACATCACATTTAAAACACTTAAAGCGTTAGACTGTTAATTTATTTTTCTAGCATCTCTGCACAAGTGCTATTAGCTTCTAGACCTAAGAGAGGGAACGACCTGTAGCCGATAAAACCCCAGAAATCACAGGCCTGAAAAGACCTTATCTCATCACTCTGATTAGCTTTAACATAGCTTGTGGATCCGTGGATCAGTAGCTGTTGCCTGAAAAGAATAAAGAGTAACCACTAGTGTAGCCGGTAATGCCTTTGGATTAGAAACTCTTGCTGTAAAACTGCCTTAAACTGATCTGATTGTTTTTGATCACTTATTTATCACTGACTGGGTATAATATGATTATTATTTTTTACAAAGCCTTCTGTATTACCACTATACAGTATATCTAACTACTTTTGTGTTCTATTTATTTATGTATTTATTAAATTATTTGTGTAAATTATTGCTCTTTGTGGTCTGTGTGATCTGTCGCTGTGTTGCTTTTATCCATGATGGTAGCCAAATTGTTTAATTTTTCTTTTAACTTATATGAAAATCGACGTGAGGACGGCGTGATTCAAGTGACATTATAGCAATCAATGAGTTTTATCAGCCGTTCTTGAAATATAACTGAATGCAATCATGATTTTGTTTCATTTTGTATTTTTGTTTTTGGTTTCTTTGTAACCGTTAGCTCTTATACTGCTTTGGATGTTTCTGCAGTATTTTGCTAAATGTCCAAAAATAATAAAAGCCAAACTGAGAAACAGTTTTTATTCCATCTTGTATGTTTTCTGCACACAAAATATATTTCCAGAGGTGCTTTAACAGCTGTATTTAAACACCAAATCAATGCAAATGTTGTTTGTAGAACGTATTTATCCTGTATTTCTACTATTTCCATGTATTTCCAAACTACACTACATTATTCTGAAAGTTATAGTTACGTAACATTAAGAATTTACATCTAAAACATGTGATGAGGTTATTATAATAATAATAATTTTGTTTCAACTACCCAAAACTAGGTTAAAATACTTAGATTATCTTTGCCTCAGCTAACTAAACCAGAACAATGCTACTCTGACATTTTAAACTTTAAGTATATTTTACTTATAATGCTCATGTATATTTTCAATGCAGGACTTTCACTTGTAACAGAGTATATTTACAGTGCGGCAGTGATACTTTTACCTAAGTAAAGCATCTGAATGTTGCACGGTGAAATCCTCAAGGGTATATATATTTCCAAATTTCCCAGAGACATTGCGGAGGACTTGACCTCTGTGTCCTGAAAGCAGCTGCGTGTGAAGGTATTTTTGCACCGATGACGTCAAATTCAGACATTTCTGATGTCAAACTACAGAAGTTTTCACTTCCTGCACCACAGCACTTTGGAGAAAGCTCATCAAACAAATAAATAAGAATGTCATTTCATACAATTAAAAGCAAGAGCCAGGAAATTAAGATAATCTCTTACATTCATTTAAACACCAGTCTAAGTGCACCGGTGGAAGAAGTATTTAAATATTTTTACTGAAGTGAAAATAGTAATGCCACACTGTAAAAATGCTATATGTGTTAGTTGATTATAAAAAACTGACCAGAATGCATTGCAGCAGCAGGACAGGTTTGGTTTAAGTTCCTCAGGTGATTGACCTGATCTGAATTATCACATTTAACAATTGTTTCTACGCTCAAGTACATTGTTACAAGGCATTCTGGTAAATGTAGGAAACTGTAAAATGAACATTTGATGACCTGGGAATGACAACAGGCTGGCTCATCAG
Organism: Micropterus dolomieu; assembly: GCF_021292245.1. Classification (NCBI taxonomy): domain Eukaryota; kingdom Metazoa; phylum Chordata; class Actinopteri; order Centrarchiformes; family Centrarchidae; genus Micropterus; species Micropterus dolomieu. The sequence continues at coordinate 25,753,168 of NC_060159.1, read as the reverse complement.
AGGTCAGAGGTCACCTGCGGGTCAACACACATAAAACATTCCTGCATGTGAAAGACATTCCTGCAGTTCTGCTCTTTCTTCTCTTTCTCTCCGGTTCTCTTTCAGCTTCTCTGAAACACTGATATATGGCTGTTTGAAACCGGTCTGGTGTTGCTGCTCATTAACAGCCATTTAAACTGACTGGAGAAACAATACACCAATCAGAGCTCTGTAGGAGGGGCTATGAATGGGAACTTCTGTTCCAGAAAAATGTCTAGGTTCATGAAAAATAGCAATAAAAGTTTCTTTCAGTACAGATTTGAGTTACTTGCACTTTACTTTTTACATTTCCATTGTTTCCCTACGTTATATTTCTGATATAAGTCGCATCACTGAAAATGATGGATGTCTTTAATCATTTGATTTGTATTGTAAACTACTTGTGAGCTTATTAAATTAGCCTTTTCATGATTATCAAATGTGCCAATTAATAATTCCACTTCATCATTTTGTCCTGAATAAATTAATCATTTCAGTTTATTCACAACTGGGTTATTAAAAGGCTTTTTACTTTTATTTATTCCATTTATTAATGTGTCTTCCAGTAGATGATTTGAATCTCACATCAAATCTTCCCTCCTGCTGTTATTATTTGGTGAGCTCTGATCATCACAACACTGAAAATGAAGACTTGTTTGTTTTTGGTTGACGAAATAATGTCTCCACGAGGTTTATTCAGTAGCTGCTTCTGAGCGTTTTGCTGATATCACATGATCTTCCTCAGCAGATTTTGGTTTGCCAGCTTATAACGGAAACATCCATGCTTTTTTAGGAGCACTTTAAGGACGGCTTGTCCATGTTGGCTTTAAAACTGAGAGTGAAAGTTAATTTGTTGACCTTTGAAACAGCAGCTGACAAAATAATCACACCAAAAGGTCAGTTCAGCCTGGAGCTTTCGAGTGTATCAGAAGGTCTTCCTCAGCATCTTCCTCCAAGGTCAAGAATTATAAATTTAACAGCTAAGTAACAGAGTTTAACAGTGAAAAGTGTCCAGTCTTCATAAGTACAGTATGTGAACACAAGAGACGAATTGCACAACTTTTAAGGCAACCTGTTCTGACTCCCAAGCCTTATTTGTGTTTACCGTGTGAAACAACAAGTCAACATTAATTGTTTTTAGATGCGTTACGTGAGTTATGAAAGTAACGTTACTTAACTCATGTCAGTTAAGTCACATGTGACACATTTAATCCAAACCATGATGTTTTCCTAAACCTCACCAAATTGCAACTTTAACCACTAGTTTTATTTTGAAAGTCTAACTGGACATTGCGTTTTTATTGTTGCTTACTTGACCGCAGAGCCCTACACGTGCAAGAACGACGCTTAAGGGTAACCAGGGTGTTAAAAAGTAGTGGTCTTGACCAAGTGTCAATGTCAGATGTTGGGAGTTAAGCCTGATTTATACTTCTATGGCGTAACCTACGGCGTAAGCTGTGCACGTAGCCACACATTTACACTTGTGCGTTGGTGTCTGCATCGTTCTGCAATTACACCGCCAAAATGCTAGTTGGTTGGTAGCGTTATAACATCCACTGTGTTGACTTCTGCCAGCGGCTCTTGAAGACTTTTTCAAATTCTAATGTCTGAATGGGTCACATGCTGATTGGCTGATCCACCGTGTTACATCCGTTGGTTTTGCTGCTAGTGAAATTGCTTTCAAAGCACAAACTACTTCCTGTGGACTTGGAGGAGGAAATGCGATGCTACCAAACCGACCAATCACAGTTCTTCCGCGTTGCCGCGACGTGTAGTTAAATTTTTGGGGAGGTGTGCGTCAGGCTGCTGTGTAGATTCAACGCAGAAGTTTAAATTGTGCTTAAGAATGTTGTTGATTAAGAAGCAATGAAATTCAATAATTTATCAGAACTTCCTCACAAAACAAATAAAGATAAACAAACTAACAGATGTTAGTTTTATTGAGAACTTTCAGAACATCTGGATGAAAACCTGCACTTCCACCTTAACCCCGTCACCACACTCACTCTGGCACTTTATCCCTTTCTGCAGCTTTTACCACACACACACACGCACACACACACACACGCACACACACACACACACAGAGGCAGACCATCAGTCTGTGTCTGCCTCCTTGTGTGGCTCTGACAGGTGTAAGCCAGCTGGGGAGCAGACAGCAGATAAGAGCTGCAGATAACACACACACACGCTGACACACTTAAACACATCTCTATAATGGAGCACCACAGCAGCGTTTCCACAGAAATAAAGAGAACAGAGTCTGAACAGAAAGCAGCAGCTGTCGGAGCTGCGGGACTCAAACTGTACATCTGAACACGTTTCACAGCTGAACTGCTATTCAAGAACGCAGGTTTATTCTGTGTGTTTCAGCTGCATGTAATGAAATGATTTAAGGCACTGAAACAGCCATCAGTGGGACTGTCATTAAATTTCGTACAGTTGTTCCCCAGAGGATGAATCCCAACACTCTGGTGATGTTACCTCCACAATGAGCTTGATGTTTTTGCACTTTGTCACGTCCTTTAGTGTCTGGTCCCCTGTCTGGGCAACACATCGGACTTTCCCTGTGTGAAACAAAAAGTCAACATTGATTCTTTTTAGTTATGTTACATAAGTTACGATACTTAACTTACGTATGTTAAGTCAGTTAAGTAACAGTTATTTTAGCCGTTTCATGTATGAGTTTTTTAATCACAAAGAAGTTTTGTTTTTCCTTTTAAACAAGTGCCTATAAGCAAATTTTCCCCCAATATATTTTATTTCTAAATGTGTCGACTGCAGTTGTGGTGATTCAATATTGGTCCAAAAAAACGATATGTTTTTAAAACATTTACTGAAAGCAAGTGGTATAAATACAAAAAGGTATTCAAGTGGAAAATAAACACTCAAAACAAGGCGGAATAAACTCTTTTGTGCAGAACGTCTTCCGGAGTGGACAGATCTCAGTATTTTCAGTCAGGGAACAAAATGTACAAGAAATAAATCAATAAAATTAAAGTTTTTCCAACATCTTATTTAGTTGAAAAATAGTTTTGTTCACCAGTATGTTTTTTTCAGAATTTAAAGATTTTACTGTTATTGCTGAGGGATTTGGTGCCTCTTCTCTTCCCTCCACCTATTTTGAATGATGCAGTATATCAAAATGACAGAGATGTAAAGATAATAATTGATGTGAATAATGAAATTATAAACCACGCTTTGGGAGTCCGTCACGTGGTGGTTTCGACACAATACTATGGTTCAAAATTGCTTCCAAATATCTGTCCTCCGTAGTTGACGTCATGCATGAAAAGAGTTAACCCAAACCACGATGTTTTCCTAAACCTAACCAGATTGCGACCTTTTACATATTTAGTATTGGTAACTTGACCTTGGAGCCCTACAAGTGTAAAAGTGACACTAAAGGGGTACCCAGGGTGTTAAAATGCAATGCCAAGGCGTCTTGACCAAGTGTCTATATGTGACGAGAGAATAGGGTTGAAATGTCTATTGGATGAGTTGCCGTGAAATTTGGCTCACACACTTTCCCTGCACTTTTCATAACACAGACGCTCTGCGGTCAGTCATGTGTTTCCTCAGCAGATCTGAGGTCGTTGGTGGTTTGGTTTCTTTCTGCTGCTGTTGTGCGTTTTCCTCACGTCACACTTGTTATCAGACATGAAAGCGACACTGTGTGATTCAATTTGTCTGGTTTAATCAGACATCTATTGCTGTCTAATGCTGTTAGACCAGGACAGAGAGTAATGTTGCACCCTGTGTGTGTGTGCGGATAAATCGATGTGTTTTTGTTTACCTGCACCGTGTGGACGTACGTATAAGGATAAACTAAGCATAAATTACAGAGTTTAAAGCTTCTTTTTTTGTATTTTATTGTTACTCTGATGAAAAGTTACCATTAACAATAAACTGATTCCAACCATCCATAATTCATGCTTACATTAATCATTCATCCATCATTGTCCATTAATCTATCATTCACAAGTCTATCCATTCATTATCCATCCATCCATCACTGCTTACTATATTTATACAACCAACCAACTCACCCAACCATTCACAAATCCATCCACTTGTTCATCATTCACACATTCATCCATGCATCAACCATTCCCTTCCATCGATCATTTTACCTGCCACCCATTCACCCATCCATCGTATCGTGCTAAAAGTCATCTATCCATCCATCTTTCTGTCAGTTCACCAAAATTTCCACCCATTCATCCATCCACCATCAATCCATTAGTAAACCCCTCCATCCATATTTCCACTCACCCCTTCACTCACCATTCCATCTGTCTGTCAGTCCACCTGCCCTTTCACAGATTCATCCAATAATCATTTCATCCATCAACCAAATGCCAGTCTACCCATCATACATCCACCCAGGTTAATATTCTTCAAACCATCCGTCCACTGACAGATTTCATCACATCGTCCACCAGCAGCACCGTCCAATAAGTGAAAACACCAAGAAAAAGATGCAAATGGTCCAAGTCCAAATCTTTCCAATCAGACATGGAAAAAATAATCAATCTTCTGGAAAATGTAAATGCTTTTGGGCTATTGTGAGAGTAACATTGTCTTAGATGCAAATTATTTCAACATATAAATCTGGGCTGATCCCCCTCCCGACAATCGCAGGAGCATTTCGTGAGCCGAGATTGGTCTGAACAGATTATTGGCCCAAATGATCTTGTAGTGCGAGGGGTTTACAGACAAAATCTTCAGGTCGAAACCCATCGTCGTCACCTTGTTGCACTTTGTTTTGCTGTGTATTGCACAAAAAAAATAATAAAAGAAAAAAAAACTGTGGATGAACTCGAGGCTGAGAAGTGCAAGCAAATATGCAACACGTTGACGCTACCAGTTAGCTGTCAGCTCGCTCTCACTGGCTGTTGTGGGTTTCTGATCCCCGATTTCGAATCAGAAATATTTACAATTCTGCCTCCATGTTTGTTTATGTCTGAAGTTACCTTTGAATACCCACATTTCTTCAAGATCCCAAGTCCCCGGAGCTGCCACTCTGAAATCTTCGAGTATAAACTCTTGTGTGTGGTCCTATATATTATTTACAATTGGTTAATCTTGTCGTTCTGTCTGTGGAATATCCCGGTTCTACAGTTAAAATGAAATGGATTCTGTATCAGCAAATATTCTGTTGCCTGACTTGTGTCAAAATTCTTTTTCTCTAAATGTCAGTTTTTGTTTGGAGAATATAAATTCCTGACAAGTAGCTGTTGAGTTGCATCACATCGGTTGATGTCTGACATCAATTTGCGTGTTGTCACCTCCTCCTCCTCCTCCTCCACTCCCTCCCCTCCATCATGGCCGCCCTCTCTCAGCTGCTGCCGTCCTGCACGCGCCTCCTCTTATCTCCAGCACACTCAAACAAAGAGACAAATAAAGAAAGAAAAGGGCAGGAGCAGACAGAGTAAACACGGCCTTGCTGGCTCTGTGCGTAGGCCGAGGTAAGTCAAACAAACCTCGGGGGCTTTTTCCAGGCCGACAGGTGTTGGTGTCAGAGGCAGGCGAGCGTGGCGTTGAGAGTCAACAAGTGGAGAGCAGCGAGAGGCAGACACAAACACAGGAGCAGCGTGTTTTAAGTGCAGATGAAGATTTAGCTGTTGCTACAAACTACTAGAGTGTTTGCTGCCTGCACTGACTTTTGTTCACTCAACATGTCGGTGCGAAAGCTAAAGTGATAAATAGTGTTTCTGCTCTGCACGTCCAGCAGGCCTCCTGTGTTCACAACAAAGTGGGTGGGACTTTGTCGTCACTTTTCCTTTTATTTTGCTACTTGGGTGCTTTCCTTTTTCATCCTGCAGCCTGTGACCTGCAAATCAGTTAAAGTCCGTTATTATTGAGGATGTTTCAATCCCTTAAATATGTCTCGGACATGTCTGGGCAAGTCGCTGGGACGGATGGCAGGCGCAAATGGTACTGTAGCTGTGCACAAAAGCCAGGAGAGAACAACATGATGGTTGGTACGTGCTAATTGCGCCCTCAGTGTTGTCAGCAGATTATGGTAACTTGCATCGTCGTTAAAAAAAAAGTTAAATAAAGTAATTATATTACTTTTCACTGTAACTAGTAGTGTAAGGGATTACTATTTCCACATTAAAAATATTAGAGTTACTAATCCTAGTAACTCTCGTCACATTTCTGCGTTACCTGGACGCCACTTGTTTGGTTGTCCTTGACGTGTTTGCGTGATTGTGCTGCAGGTCAGGGGGAGTTCAAGTGGAGACGCTGGACCTTGTGTTGTTCAAGTCAGCTACTTGCCAAAAAGCTAAAGGAAGAACGAGGGAGAGAGAGGTGGTCTTTGGACAGTAAGTGTGTCACAGTCAAAGATGCAAATAACGTTGTTGTCCGTGTAGTGTATAATATATGTGCATCGCAGCATCATTGTTCGGACACCACATCCGTTGTAAACCTTGTGCGACCAGCAAAAAGCTTTCAGCCGCAAACAATTCTACATCTAATTTATCTAAGCATTTTCTAAAGCAGCAAATTTAAATACTGTACGTAGTCTATACTGTGCAGCATCATCTGGTCTGAGAGGCTGCAGTGTTTTCAGTCTGGATGATTGTCGACTCCTCAAGGTAATTAGTGTTCCAGTAAAGTGGGTTCATTTCTAAAAGGAGCTGAACAAGTTGTTGGTCAGGGTAGTGAAAGTAATATAGCAACGTAACGAGTAACGTAACTAGTTACTTTTAATACCAAGTAATACTTAAAGTAATATTTTTACTTTTTTAAGGAGTAATAAAAATAAAAACTTATTATAAAACCTGAGTCACTTGCCCAAAAATCATGTCTTCATGGCCCTTAAGCTTATTTTTGTTGCTTTTACTTTGAAAAACCTGTATTTGGTTTACGCTGTGCAGAATAAGATGCATTTCGAAATAAAAGGGGCTGATTCTCACCAGCCACCTGCAGTTTTTTCGTGCACACACGTTGGTACCTTCATTCAATTAAACCTTTATAAATCTTCTGACACGGAAACTGAAGTTCTGTGTTCTTTTATGTGAGCTGTTCCACACAAATTTAGGTTTATATTAGGATCGTTTATATAGCATACAACTTCTTAACTTTAAGTAAATGTACAAACTCCTTTTCCTTTGAATGATCAACATAGATACTGTCTGTCTGCTGGATTATTACAAGGAGTTCTCAGTTTACCTAAGTGGTTCAAAACGAGCCAGTGACACAGTATGTAAAAAGATTTAATGTTAGGAATTCAAACACGTTCATTCAGTCCCCATTCATGTGTTACATGATGCTTGTTTGTTCATTTCATAAGCAGACACCATAGCAATACACTCTTTGGAACAGTTTCATTTAAAGCACTCGCTGCACTTAAAGCATGTTTCCCCACCTTACAGCTCGAGAACATTCATCAATAAACTCGGTGAAATGTGTCAGGTAAATCTATCCTGTTTGGACCTGTGACATCATTTCCAAGGTCAGGGTCTATAGATGACTGCTGATCAGCTTTACGGTTTACGGATCCAGCTGAGAGTGATACCCATCTCCCCTCTGATTAGCAGGGCTCAAGTAAAACCTTAATCGCCTTGTTGACGTGAAAGGGTCTCAAAGTGGGAAAGCTAATTAACTCAACCAGGCAGCACAGAAACGGAGAGGGGATCCAGTGAAATATACTCTTTTTAGTTTCTAGTGTAAAAACGAAGCAAATAAATAAAAACAATCTGCAAGAATTACAATAAATATCTACGAAGAGAGGGTTTGATATCACTGGAGGTGCAAAAATTCAGGACACCAACTTGATTCCTCACTAAGCGTTTCCTTCTCTCCTTCTTCTAGACACAAAACAACCAGAAAGTTTGGTTTATTCTACTGCCTTCCTTTGACTAGATCTAGTATATCTATCTTTGTGCACTGCCTACAAGAGGAATAGCTTCCTCTTCCTACACACACACACACACACACAGGTGGAACTGATTGTCTGATTGAGATTGCCTGGTCATAGCAGGGGTTAGGGCCGTAATCTGGTTCATTTGTGCTTTGTGTTCTCAGAGGAATGAGATGCTTTGCTGAAACATTGGGAAATGTAGAGAAAAGAATTAAGACCTTTTTGTGCTTTGCATAAAATGTCCTACATGCAGAGACTGAGCACTGTGATTCTGTACGACTGCAGCAGTTTGCTACCACATAGGTGTAGATAAAGACTAGCAGCTGTATTGATAGACGCTAATGAGGATCCTACAAAAAATAAACAACATATGAAAGGTGGAAAAAGGTCGACGATAACACAAACAAATATCAGTGCAATCCGCTACAACAACATTATTATGAATTATGATATTTCCTATTTGATTAACTTTATAACTTACACTTAGCTACCTATGTTAGCTAACATGTCAAGTTGCCCCTTGCCCAGCAATGTCCCCTCACATTACAGCAACACATATTTATTTACACCCATGTTCATATTAAAAAAAATAGAAAATAACTGACAGGATGAGAGCAGCACTATCATAATTTAACTATAGCTATAGTGTTGCCAGATTGGGAGATTCCCTTTAATTTAATTAATAAAGGCCAGTAAAAATTGTTTCGGCTACTTTTTGTTCCGTTTGGCCGGTTTTCATCAACAAATATTTAGACTATGTTCTCATAAATCGGCCCCTCCTCTCTTCTAAGTTGAAAGGGCACGGAGTTCAGTCGGCTCACTTCGTCTACGCTACGCTGCTAACTGACAAAACCAAATGTAATTTCAGATTACTACAAGTAGGTTAGAACTTGTTACTTTTAATATTATTATTCTCTCATAGTGTAACGGTAGCCAGTGAGGCTATGCAGTGAGTAAACCTCACTCCCCGACACCTTAAGAGACACACTAGCGACCAATATTTATCAGCCTTCTCGTAGGCACATCTGCCTCCTGTACTCGAGGTCGCCGTTTTGAGTCAGGAAAGTGCAGTAGTACTACATCATGGGACATTTGTATGTTCACAAGTCTGTCAAAATCTGTGTTAGTGAGCACTTCTCCTTTGCCGAGATAATCCATCCACCTCACAGGTGTGGCATATCAAGATGCTGATCAGCCAACATGGGTATTTCACAGGTGTGCCTTAGGCTGGTCACAATAAAAGGCCTTAGGGTGGCCACAATAAAAGGTCACTCCAAAATGTGCAGTTCCATCACACAACACAATGCCACAGATGTCGCAAGTTTTGAGGGAGCGTGCAGTTGCTATGCTGACTGTAGGAATGTCCACTTGAGCTGTTGCCCTTGAATTAAATGTTCATTTCTCTACCATAAGCCGTCTCCAAGGGTATTTCAGAGATTTTGGCAGTACATCCAACCGGCCTCACAACCGCAGACGACGTGTAACCACACCAGCCCAGGACCTCCACATCCAGCATCTTCACCTCCAAGATCGTCTGAGACCAGCCACCCAGACTGCAGCTGCAACAATCGGTTTGCATAACCAAAGATTTTCTGCACAAACTGTCAGGAACCATCTCAGGGAAGCTCATCTGCATGCTCGTCGTCCTCATCGGAGTCTCGACCTGACTGCAACTTCGCACAGCCATTGAAGAGGAGTGGAGCAACACTCCACAGGCCAAAATCAACAACCTGATCAACTCTATGCGAAGGACATGTGTTGCCCTGTGTGAGGCAAATGGTGGTCACACCAGATACTGACTGGTTTCCAGACCCCCGGACCCCCCCAATACAGTGAAACTGCACATTTTCGAGTGGTCTTATATTGTGGCCAGCCAAAGGCACACCTGTGCAATACCCATGTTGTCTGATCAGCACCTTGATATGTCACACCTGTGAGGTGGATGGATTATCTCGTCAGAGGAGAAGTGCTCACTAACACAGATATTGACAGATTTGTGAAGAGAGAAACAGGCCTTTCGTGTACATAGAGAAAGTCTTAGATCTTTGAGTTCAGATCATGATGAATGGGGGCAAAAACAAAAGTGTTGGGTTTATAATTTTGTTCGGTATATATTTATATAAATTATCACACACAAAACATCCCTTTTTTAATGTTTTTCTAATGTTGGGGCGGCGTTTTAGGCTCAGACTGGGATAATTTTTTCAGTCCAGACAGCCACTCAAAAACTTAAATGAACATATATTAATCACAAAATATCTGATCAAAATATGAGAAAATGTTGTGGGTGTGTTTTGACAGGTTTGTAATACAGGGCCTTTGTGCACTCGGTAACTCAAATGCTACATACACAAGCTTGTGGTGGAAATTGTGGGAACAGATTTTTGCATCTGCTGTGGTTGAAAGCACATGTCTGTTCTGTAATTCCTAAAATCCTGCAAAACATCAGTGTGTTCTGTAAGCTTTTGTTCAGAGGGTTGAGGTAATGGGTGGGGCAGACGGGGGTGGTATCTGTGTGTGTGTGTGTGTGTGTTTGTGCGTGTGTGGGAGGGGGGGCAGCAGATTTGAGGGCCCTGGCAAACACAAAGGGGCCAGGACCTCCTCCACACATGCCCCACACAATGCCCCGGCCCTAATGCTTGTAAATCTATTCACACATCCAGAGGCCAAAGATAATAACAAGCTGTTCAGAATGAATTTCTAATGAGCAAACTGAAGCCTGTCTCTCCGTCGGAAACCTGATTCTGGTTCGGCAGAAATTCTGCTTCGCAGTTTAGCAATGAAACAAACATGGCTGTTTAGCATTGATGCAGAGATGTGTGCACTCTCTGACGGATAGCGCTGGATAAACAACAGACCAGCAGGATGCAGACAGCTGGTCAACCTGCATACAAAGGAATCTGAGCAATGAACACGCATAGATTTAACACTTTAAACATTTGGCTGATCCTCACTCACCAAGAGAGTGCAAAAGATTTTTTAATTCCTAAATCGCTGTCAGTGTGGACTGCATGGGTCAAAGCTAAAGCACTCAGGTTTACATATTACTTTTGCATTAAAGATTTTAGTCCTGGTTGATCTGGCAACACCGGTGGTTACTGGGGGAACAGCAAGTGTGGTTCAATGCTACAGCAAACACTGAAAGATTGCTGTATCTGGTTACACAGTGTTTCAGTCTAGAAGTCGGTCAATAATCTGCCTTTTTTCATTGTGCCATGAGCAAACACAATCTGATTTCATGATGCAAGTAGTTTTCACACAACTGCAGGACATAGTGAAATTGGTCACCTGCAGCTTTTCTGACGGTTCCTTCTTCTACCGTTACTCCCTGAAATGTTCAAACCTGATCCACATCAAAAATGACCACAACAGTCCCTTTTCCACTGGTCTCAACTCAGCTATCCTCGCCTTTTTAGGTTTTCCACTGGGAGACTTGCGAGATAGTAACTGGAACGATACTCTCTTTATTATTATTATTATCATTATGGCTACCACGCGGTGGTCAAATGAGGAGGTTGGACGTTCCTCTTGTTGGTTGCTGATGAAACATAGTGGGTTGCAGGTGTTTGTCCCATTGGAGATAGCCTCTCTGTTTTGTGCAGTGTCGCTATGATGACCAGTTACAATGAGGGGTGGACGAGACACCAAATAGCGAGTAAAGGCGAGGCGAGTCAAGGCGGGTTTAGCTGGTACCAACAATGGGTGAGATGATTGTTTTATAAAAGCATTTCTGAGCAATAGATTGCATTTCCTGTTGCTTCTTCATGATAAAGTTCACCCTGTGTTTCGCCAGTTGAACGTCTTAGACGAATGTGTTTCTGAGATCACGACTCGACATCCAGTCTTTATTTAAAGTTCCTAATGTGACATCTCACTGGGCCGGAATATACAGCAGATCCGTTGCAGACACTCACTGTCTATGAGCTGACTGTATTTCGTTGTCCTGACTAATCAGACTTCCCAGGTAGGGTTAGTATAAGCAGTACATGAATCGCGCTCTGATACGGCTGCAGGACAGAGAAACAGAGAACAGTTATGTTGATATCAATGAGATAAATTTAAAAACAGTAATGCTGAATGACATGCACTCCACTGATTCTTGTCAATCCCTCATATGTGTGAAGGCAATTTGAATCCAGGCCAGACTCCACCGCTAACAATCAAAACTACTAAAAAGAGATGTAGGAAGCTTACAAAGACTTTAATTTTAGCTTCAAAGTTAATAATCCTTTAGATTTTCATGAACTCACACCATTCAACAGATTCCATCTGTACGTCTCTATGTAGTAGTTTTGATTGTTAGCGTCAGGGTCCTCCATTCCCGCTCAGGATTTTAATTAGCCACATATGCATGAGAGACTTTCAGGACACGACGCAGCATGTATCCAGCGTTACTGTGTTGCTGCTCTGGTGTAGATTTTGGCCGTGAAGGTGTTTGAGTCCCGGAGCAGCTGAAGAAAGGTCATCAGGTCACAGCAGCTCCTCTCCTCACCACTGCAGGAAGCAGGGCTCTAATTATGTAAATGAGCATCCTCCCCGATGCTGGACACACACACACACACACATTTCACACACACATTTCACCATTATAGTAAATGGTAAAGTACTATTATAATATTAAGGTTGATTACTGCAACTTACTGTAACATCATGCAAGACTAAATCTGTAATAAAAGCCACAATGATGTAATGATGCAAATAATTTAACATTAACATTATAACATATAACATTAATAATGTCAAAATGAAAATATTGTCCCTGTATCATTTAAAAATCAGCCTTTCTACGATGATAATAATTATTATAGGCAGAATTTATTAAGTACAATGTCAAAACGTGATTACTGTACTTAAAAAGTATATTTGTAAGCATGTATTCAGTGTATCGCCGCATTTTCCTCTTGATATTAAGAAAACAAGAATAGCAAAAATACTTTCTGTTTAAGAAAACATTGCTTCATTCTGTTAGTCAATAAGATTAAATTAAATTAACAGTGGACAGTTGAGTCGCATCTTGTGTAAGTGCATCAGCAAAAAAAAAAATAGATGTACTTTAATTCAATAAAAGGACAATAAAGCTAATAAAGAACAGTGGAGTCAATACAGTTAAACACTCATGACACAGCTGAGAGTATGTGTGTGTGCTCAAACCCCTCCCCGTGTCTCATTCAGTGCTAACCTCCTGATGACTGCAGCTAATGAAAAGCCTGCAAAGAGAAAAGAGGTGGGGGGCGGGGGCTGGATTGGGGACCGGTTGTCAGGGCCGACCCCGTGGCTGACAGCGGCAGGCTGTTGGGCCGAGCGGCCGTCTGGCCCTCCTCGGTGAGCTGGCACGCGCCAACGCAGCAGCCGGGACGAGGCATGACGAATCACTGAAAGAAAACTCCACAAGGCCACGCAGAGGAACACCTGAGCCACAGAGCAGAGAGGGAGGGGTCCAACGGTCTGGAGGCACCCTGATGAAGCCAAAATGGACAAAAGCAGACTGGAAGACACTTAAACACCGGTGGCCCTGATATTCTCATAAATGATCCCTTTAAAGGAGGATTTTGGTTTATCATAAGTTGGTTTCATGGCCGTTGCTTCTACACCAAAGTAACAGCTGAGATCTGGGAGTGATCAGACAGGTTGTAAACAAGCCAACAGTTTCTCCTGAAACCACTTTTATTGGAGGTCAAACTGAAAGTGAGCACAAGATGCATTATTGGTAATAATCCCTCATTGCACAGAAGAACTCTGAACACAACTACAGTTAAGTACGATAGGTCACAGGTGTAAAGTCTGTAAGCTGTGTTTGCCTTCGTTTTCTCTTCCAAATAAAGCTTGACTAACCTGGACGTTGGTTTACAACCTGTCTGATCCTGTGTCTGTTCCTGTTCCATGACCCCCTGGACTTTCTTCTCAGATCTTAGCTAGCTGTCCGACATCCATCTGACACCATCAAACATCTATTTCATTCTTCCTAAGTCTGTATTTATTTCACTTAGACACCGTGTTCCTAGTTGCCAGTACATCTATCCATTTTCCACCACTTATCCAGGTGCGGGTCATTGTGGCAGCAGGCTAAGCGAAGTAGCCCAGATGTCTTTCTTCCTAGCCACATTCTCCAGCTCTTGTAGGGAAATCCTGAGGCTAGGCCCAGGCCAAATGGCATTTGTAATCCCTCCAGCGTATTCTGGAGTCTCTCTTCCAGATGAATGAGCCTGGAATAGTGAGAACTGAAGAAACCTCTTTGATGAGAGGAGAAATGTCTTCGAGTATCTTCAAACAAGTCCGGGGGCCCTTGATTTGAACCTTCCTTGGAGAACTATGACCTGGATGACTGAGAACCTTCACAGACATCTCCGCGGCGAGGCGTCCAGGAGGCATCCAAAGCAGATGTCCGAATCACCTTTCAACACGAAGGAGCAGCGTTTCTCCTGCAAGCTGACTGTGTCGCCAAGGCTACATCCACACCACCGCGTTTTTGTTTTAAACCTTTTGTCACGTTAGCACCTCCCATCCAGACTAAAACGGTGAATCCTAAAACGGGTAAGTTTGAAAATGCTGCTAACACGGTTTTCATTTTAAAACTCTGGGGTAGCGTTTTAGTGCGGACACGGAGGGCGGGTTTGGCTTCCTGATTGGTTCTTATAAGTCATGCAAAGCAAAAGCACAAATCTGCTGAGTTTTTGTTTTCCACCTCGTTGTTGGTCCATGCAAAAACAATCTCTGCTGTGATTTTTTTGTCTGTAGTAGTACTTTCTTCTTTCCCCAAATCTTTTGCAAATGCAGAGTACATAATCTGCTTCCTGTTTACACCGGCACCTGCTTGCCAAGTGTACGTGTAACAGTCATGTGCTGTGGATTTTCAGTCGTTTTAAGATAGACGGACATTAATTCTGATACGCAGCTAAAACGCTGGTGTGGACGGAGATCATTTTAAAACAAAAACTTAGTTGTGTGGATGCAGACTAAAGATGACAGCCACCCTGTGAATCTGAAAAAAATCCCTCAAGTTCGAAAAAAAAACCCCTGATTTATCCTTTCAACTAAATATCTGCTGAATGTCTTACCTTCTGTGCTCGAAAGGTGGCTGTAAAAAGTTTGTCGTTGCGTCCTTCACAAATAGCAGCGACTGTCATCATGTTTGTTACTGTGGATTCCAATGTTTACAAGTTTTCCTGTTTAGAAAATTTCAAAAAGTCCACAGCAACGTCTGCAGCCTAATTCACTATGTCTCTTTAGCATGTCTTTGTAATATTAGACACCCACAGATTCTCCCCTTAAAAGCATTCCCGGTATTGTTCACAAGAGAAGAGACAAAGCTACCTATTTTCACACCTGGTCAACTGTTGCATAAAATAATTGTTGGATTATCTGTTTAGGAAAGCAAAATAAAGTCAGATGTTTCAGCTCAGATATGTGAATAAATATAATGATTTTGAATATTGTCCTGTCCTGTTTAGTTCGGTGTAGGCAGCTTCATCATTGGATGCTTCAGGGTGAATCAGTGGGGTCATACCAGAGCATTCACCAGTTCAGCTGCTATAGCAACCAAAGCCTCATCACAATACCACGCGTTTTAAAAACGTACAGTATCACAACATTTTATGCCAATTATATAAAAAGCCCAAATGAGGACTTTACAAACTGCCTTTCTCAGAAAATTGACACCCACTCCAAACAAAATGATTGCTGGCATTAAACTGAAACACATTGTGGGTTTGCTTTTATGTTGTGAGTCATCCTAAGAGCTTTGTTAAGCTCAATTTTCAGTATTGAACCCTCTGTGTTTTAAAAATAACGACAGATAAACTTCAATTACTGTGGCAAAATGATTTTCCCGAATGCCTGCATGTAACTGCAGTAATTGATTTAAAACGAACCTGGGTCCTTGATCTCCATAGGAACAGAGCATTTCAGATTCGGTTTCACAGAAATGAGCCACTGATGGACGAGCAGCCGGTAAGTTACATGGACTCAGGAGGAGCGAGGAGACCCGCCGCGCTCCCTCAGGTGAATATTGATCCAAGACAGAGGCATCCGAGTCACATGCATCTGTTTGGGAGAGCGGCTGAAGGAAAGTAATGACCTTGCGAGGGTTTGTTTATATGTTAATAGACTTAGAGGCTCCCACGTTGGTATAAAGCATCCCACGCTGCATGTGTTCATCCCTGCTGCCCTTGAGCAAGACCCTGAACCTCCACCTCCACACATGGCTGTCCGTGACCTCTGACTGCAGAAGCGAGTAGAGCTATGTCACAGTCACATGGGAAACCTCCACGTGATTTTAAAGCACACACTTTCCAGAAACATGTAGGTCCTTGTATAAGAACATTTTCTAATTATCACAAAAAATAAAGTTGTCATAAGTGAATACATGTAAAAAAAAAAACAACGTTTTGCCTCGTGAAACGAATATGGACTATTTAAGGGAAATGAAGTAAATTCTAACTAAGAAGACGTGTTTGTTTGTTGATTTATCAATTAGTCAAATGACAGAAACATAATCAGCAACCACGTATTTTCATAATTAATTACTTTAAATTAGTAATTTTTCTGGTTCCAGCTCATCAGTGATGCTAAGGACTGCCAGCTATTTTCCCCTATTTCTATGAAAAACGCCTAAAATAGATACCCAAAATGAATCAGGAATAACTTCTCAACCATTTAGCCTAGATGCAGATTTTCTTTTGAAAGGTGAGCTAAGCTAAGGAACGTAAAGCCATTGTAAATTAACATATTTATTTTACCATTACAGACTAAATGGAGTCTGCAATAAAGAAAAATACGATGTTTTCATCCTCGCCTGGTGAAAAAAGTTATATTTTAATGCAAGAAACCAACAAAACCATCATCAGATAGATTATGATGGAACAGTTATCATACAGTATTTCAAAATATACCAATGTTGTCTAAATGTTGACTTTTATTTTATTATCATTGAAATATTATTAAATATTCATCAACATTCCTGTGACCAAAAGTACTCCCATGCTTTACAGGCCTGTAGCTTGAGAACATCCCACAGTGATGGGGGGGTTTCAATCGATCCGGATTGAGAAGAAGAAGAAGGACAAGCCAGAATTGCGTAGGTGGAAATGCGACACTACCAAGCCGACAAATCACAGTTATTTCCGATTTTGCGTTGCTGCAGTGTGTAGATACATTTTTGGGGTGGTGCTCGTTACGGCGTAGATTCGACGCAGAAGTATACATTGGCCTTAATTGTTTGGTTGACACTGGATGTTTTCCCTCTATTTTCTTGAGACATTAAAACTGCATTTAACAATTTTAGCCAAAAGGGAGCCCAGACATTATTATTAGTACTTACACATGAAGCTGACTTGAAGAACTACATTATCACCAAATTAGATTCATGTATGTGAACACTTGATTAATCTAAGCCTGATAGTCTCTCTCCTTTTAACGCTGCTTTGGTCTCCATTAATCCCTAAGAAAGCTGGTAATGTTCCACTTTCCTCTCTCTAACTGTGTCTGTCTGCTGTTTTAGTGCTGGGCAGGTAGTGTACAGTGCGTGTATCCAAGCTTGTTTGCTGAAAACATCTTCCTGCTGCTGATGGAAATACTGAACCAAACAATGAGCTAAAAGAGGCCGAACGGCTCCCGAGAGCTGCAGACTTGGTGATAATTCGCAGTGATTGTGTTCCTCTTCTCACATTGTAATATTGTTGTCATTTGATTCAATATTAAAAGCAAACGTATTGATGAGAAATAAACATAGTAAGACTTCAGATAAAAGGATATTTCTTTCTAAAATGTGGAACTGTGAAGCCAGACTGTGCAAATGGATCTCTGCTGTCACGCCCGAACAATGACAGGCATCAGTAATTGAAACATTACGGCACCCCAGTGTTGTAGCTCGAGGGCCTGAGCTCTTTGGAGACAGCATGTGTGTGTGGGCGGTTGGGGAGTTGAAGAGGGCGCGGTGCAGACCTGAATCAATAAGGGTCAGGGAGAAAGGGTCGTCTGAAGTCCCCATAAACTGACAGAGGTTTCAAAAGGTTTGGATGGTGGCAGCTGAGGCCTTTTACAGAGGAGCTGCTGCTGCCTGATTAACCCCCTCCAACCACACAGTCGGACAACTTGTTTCATTGCCTAATGGAGCTGCAGGCAAATGGATTACTGCAATGGCAGACCATGACGAGAAGTGTCTCACCTCAAAGATGATGTACTCAAAATCTTCTGGTCTTTGACAGGTCATTATTTTTGGGACCATCTTTGCCGGAGGTAGCTGTGCTTCTCTTTTCTATCATGTGTTTCTTTCTTCCAGCGTACTTTTAGCTGTAAACGCGAGTAAGAAGAAATGACCCCAAACAAGGAGAAGATTTCACCAGGGGCATGTTGATGTGTTTGCGTAACGGGTCAAGCACGCTCGAGGAAACTGTCTCCACTTTCAGAAGCAGATATGTCCTTGAATTCAAGAAACAAGACATTCCTCTGATGGGCAAAGCGCCGAATGACTCACACTCGACTGCCCCTTGAGCGACGGTTGCTTAATTAGCCCCCATCGACGACACTGACCTTCCTGTAACATGCTCGAGAGGCCTGCAGTCACGCCGACCCTCTCTCAGAGAGATAATTGGCCTGTAAATATGAAGCCATTCACAGGGGGCTCAGTGTGGGGCAGCTATAGAGGAACGCAGCCTCAAACGAGCAAAGCACACAACCCCTCCCTCCTGAGTCAATACACCTGCATCTAAATCATCCCTTGCACAGAAAAATATATACTTATAATGGTATTAGGAGCATTTTAGCACATTATTATCCTCCATCAATTTATTTGAATGTCTTGTAGGAGTGTCCATGGCATGTACGACTGCACTACTTTCTGCTAACAACCCGACAACGCAGTGCATCACAAAGATCAAATTTAAAAGTGCACAACAGTACACGTGTCAGTGGTGCTGAAAAATCTCAATGTACTGCTCACTGTAGAGTAAACTACTGAGAGTCTATTACACAGGGAGCATAGGGGTGAACTAGCCAGTGGACACAGCCTTCGCTCCTGTCACATCCCACTCATTTTCTGTCACATCATCAGGAGACATCTTTAATTTAATGCCCTTTTTTAGTACGGAAATCCTAAAAAGATTTTTTTTTTTTTTAATGTGCCAAATCAGGGGGAGAACAATTTTCAATTAAAATTTTTCAAATTAATTTAGCTTTATTAGCATGAATGTCAAACAACAAGATTGTCAAAGCTTAAAATACAATAAAATAAAATAATAAAAGAACAAATTATTTCACACAGTTTATTAAATAAAGTAAATATAACAGTAAAGGTGCGTGTTTGTGTGTTTTAAAAAAAATAAAAACATTAAAAATGTAATAAATAAAACTGTGTGTGTGTGTGTGTTAAAAAAAAAAAATAAAATATTGAAAACAAAAATAGAATAAATAAATAAAACAGTAGGTAGTTTGCCTCCATTGGTTTCATGGGAACAGTCCATTTTATAACAGTGATGACGTCCTGACACAGGACACAACAATACAGTTATAGTATAGACAACAGATATAATATAATAAAAATACATTTCTTTATAAAGCGCTTTAAAAGGTGGCCTACTCAAAGGCACTTTACATGGTCAAAAAAGAAAGACAACAACAAGATCAGCATAAAAAAATAGACTATTAAAAGTTGAAGCAAAACAGCATAAAAACAGGATAGAAACAAATAGAAAACAGGTTCGGGTAAATCAATTACAGGTTAAAAGCAGCTTTAAACAGATGGGAGTTTGAGTGCGGTTTTGAAATTTGTGATGTGGAATGTCTGAGGTGATGAGGGAGAGACTTCCAGAGGGAGGAGGCAGCAGTGGAGAAGGACCTGTCTTCCCAGGTTCGGTACTTGGTTGCTGGTGTGTAGGAGGTCAGTGAGGAAGGAGGCGGCGAGGTTATTGAGAACTTTGTAGGTGATGAGGAGGATTTCAGACTGGATTATGATGGTCTCTGGTGCTGGAGTGAGTAAGTAGACGGGCAGCGATTCATCCAAAAGCAGAGTTTTGGATGTGGACGTTCGAAGGAAAGGATATTGGCACCACCTTTTATTTTCCTTTATCAGGACACACAGGAAACTGTCGCTGTGAAAAACTGGGGCGGGGGGGGGGGAGCTATTTCAGGGACAGATTTTTCATATATGAATATGATATGAAACTGGGCTGAATCATCAGTAGAAAAGATCAGAAAATATTAGAATTTTTGATAAGAAGTTGAAGGCACAAGCCCGTGCACACACAAGCGTCAAACGAGAAGTTAACTACGACTTCCAAGGTGCATTTGAGTCAAGAAACATTCAATCCCTGAGCGTAAATTTCTGTGGCGTGCACCGAAAAGGCTTATATTGGGAAAACAACATGAAGGCAGTGTCAGCCTGAATAATGGAGTGAAAATACATATTTCAGGTGGTTGTAAGCTGGTTCACACAAACTCTCTTACTGTCACCACCTCCTGCATCGAGAAGACTCTGCGGGGCTGAAAGTTTCTAGCATCAGTCTTGTCCCAGATGGCTTAGCGCTGTATTACGGCATAATCTAATTTCCGTCTCCATTATCCAAATAAGTGAGCAGATTAAATTTTCATCTGCATCTAGGGTTTAGGAAATTAACAGGGTGCTGTAACAGAGATGTGGCTTGATTGCTGCTAAATGTGATTGTCAGTGCCGCGTTTCTCATGGATGATATTCAGTGATGGCGAAAATTAGGAATTAGTGTTTTTGTGCTTCATTTAAACATATTTTGGAGAAAAGGGAGACGAGTTAAAAACCAGATGAAACACTCCCTGAAAGCTGTAAATGAGAAAATAAGAATAAATTTTTAGGTTTTGTGGAAGGAGACATTATTAGACATTTTAAAGTAAGAGTATTCATGCAGAGTGGCCTCTTTCCTGATGTTACAGCTTTGTATTATTATTATTATTGATGCATTAAAGAAACTAAAACAGTTAAAAATGAGGTAAAAATGTTCGGTAGTGAAATGTTTTATGAAATTGAAAAAATTAAGGCATGGTAGGCAACTTTGGAGAAACCATCAAAAGACAGCTTGACATTGAACATTTATTTATAACAAATATGACAAAAATGCTTCTGAAATAAATTGCTTTAAGTAAAGTACAAGTGCCTCAAAACTGCACCGTACAGTACATGATGGTGTGAAGGGATGAATCCTGATTTTTGGTCTCAAGACAAATATATAAAGATTCTGTCTTCTGCTGCATTCACGCAAAAATGTAAGAATCGGAAAACCTTTGTTCCACCTAATTGTTCCACTAGTAACCTCTGTTGCTCATCTTGTCGCCTCTCGCTACGATTACCCTAAATTAGCTGTTTTCACTCTGTTGCATATTTTCAGTGTTTTTTTGTAAGTGAAAACAGAGACAATAGGATCCTGTTTATTAGTTAGCTGAAACACCTGAATGTGAGTTAGAGCTTCTAATGCTGGTTTAGGAGCCATTTTGTCTCTGGTTTGTGGACACTTCTGTAGTTATTTGTCTGAGATATTGCCGTCGTCAGACATTCATAACATCTCTGACTCCAAATTACAACCTTGTACCAGTACCTGTATATATAGAAAAAGCAAATATCTTTTAAACTGCACAGGAGAATCTCAGTGTCTTCAATTAGGGAAGACTTACTCATTGTGATATAGTGACTTTTTAGCTACACACATACAACTACATAGTGAAAATAAAAGGAAAACTTGCTCATGAATCCAGTCAAAAATACAATTTAATATTTGTTCTATTGTTCATTTTAGTCTTAAGTTATTTGTAATGTGTTTGTTCGTTGTCCCTTTTGTTGTTAGATAAAAAAACTATTAAAAAAATACATCCAAAATGACCTCCGATAGGTACGACAGGATGTTATCTTGGTGTATTCAGAGCCGACACTGTACTTAGTTCTCAAAAACAAAAGCTGAAGCTTGAAACCTGTGACTCTCTCCTTCCTGTTAGGCGCTGATCCACCCTGTCTGGGCATGCCAACACCCGGGCACCTAGTTAACCGGTCCGGGTGGGAACGGCAGGAACAGTGCGTGCCGAGGCGGCAGGGAGACGCAGAAGTGGCTGACGAGACCCTCCCCCGCTGCATTAACAAACCACATAACAGCACACAGCAGCGCCTTCGAGTTCTGAGAAAGATTTTGGTGTGATCATTAGAGAGCGGCGGGGAGAGAAAGGCATCTCCCCGAGGTTCGGCACAATACAACAACCACACCGGGTCTGAGGAATGAGTGTCTGCTCCAGCAGGCAGCTAATGAAGGCTGAGAGGACCTGTGGTGGCTCGGTAATTGAACCTTAGGGACATTCTCTCACTCTACATCAGCATTCAGCTCTCCTGAAGTTACATGTAGCATCATGCTGCAGCTACTGAGGGTGTGTTCAGTGTGCAGGGACGAAGGCATTGTCTTGTTTTTGAGAAGGGATCATCTCAGTCTTAGTCGACCGGAGGTGAAGTGTTCAAACCAGCGGTCATGAGCTTAACTGTGACACAAATGTTTGTCAGTCCACCTTTGTTGGCATTTCCATTCATTTGCAAACACACTTTGAAAGAAATGTAATTTGTAAGTTGTTTTCTGACAAAACATCCGATCTTGCAATACAATATCCGCTCGTAGTGACTTCAGCATTTACAGCAACAAAAACAATTTGGTTAAGGTTGGGGAAATGTTGGGGTCTAATTTAATCCAGAAAACGTCTACAGTGACTTGAAGCACAAAATGCAACGTACAGCAGGGGCGTCACACAAAAATCTGGGCCGCATCCACAGCCATTTGTTCTAGTAAATTTGCGGGCCCTCCTCACATGAGGGCCTTGCATCCTCAGTCCCATTTTCCCCCCAGTCCAACTCCCCTGACGTACAGAATTTTATTAACATTTAACTGAAACTACGATCTTTCACCAACCTTTGCCAAAGTTGTTGTGTTGTAAAATTAGAAAGGGTGACTGTACAAATTGATGCAGATGCATTTTCTTAAAAGAGATTTGTGGTTGATTTGAGATATGGATGTTGAATAGTTTATTGCATTTAATGGATGGAGGAGAGCAAAGATGATGGAGGGATGGATTAAGGGTCCAGAGGGAGGGATGGGGGATGAAGGGATGAGGGTCTGCTGGTGGCAGGAACACAGGGGGGGGGGAGCCAGGGGAGAATTTGAGTGGAAGGGAGCCTCCTTTTCATGTCCTCTGCTTTGGCCCCTAGAAAGAAACTTCAAATGGAAAGAAGTGCGTGGCCGTTTCTGATGTCATTCATTTGCTGCAGATGGTGGAGAAGACCTGTGGCAGAGAATTTTAATGATGTGATCAGGGATTCCCTGCCTAGAAGTCGTGGACTCGGATGCAGAAGGAATGCCACAGTATTGCTCGGGTAATATTATGGATAAGATTTGGCAAAAGTGGAGAAGAGAAGAGAAAGTGAGTCAGCAAATTGAGTTTTGTGACCTGGGATGTGGGAGGCTCGAATGATGAACTGATGCTGGGCTGAAAACCAGCGTGAGCCTCGGCATGGACTGAATTATATCTGCCACCATCCTTTGTTATGGTGTCTATAACAGCGGTGTTTTCAGAGTAGATGGCGATGATCTCCTGGACTATTTTTGCCCCCACAGGATGTCTGTTATGATCACTGAGATCACTGTGCAGATGGAAGAGATAGGAGTGAGAGATGAGAATTCGTGTGGCCGTTCGGCTGAGAACCACCTGCCGGTTGGCAGCCTCCATAGCAGAAAGGGGTGCATCTGTAAACAGCTGGAAGTCTTCTGGCTTAGTGACGTAGTCTTCATAATAATACTCTTTCAGGAGGAGAGGAACTGGTTTACAGTTTTAGCTCCATCTTGTATGCTTCGTCCAACATAATGCGGTTGTGAAGAGTAGAACAGAGGCGGCTACAAAAAGGATCAACCGTGAGGATTGATACTGATGACGTAGTTGGAGAGGCCTGGCAGTGAGAGGAGTTCGCGTTTGGTGCATCTGTGAACCAGAAGGAAATGTGAAATCAGCATGGAGATTTTTCTTTTGAGATTCCAGGTATGAGCTGTGGTCTTCCATTTTCTCTGAGGAAACAGCAACTCCAAGTTGGTGAAATGCGGAAGTCAGACTGTTGAGACTGTATGATGGGGTGAAGATGTTGGCTTGACAGCGAGGACGTCATCTAGGAGATGGATAATATTCGGTTTGTAGTTGCAGCTGAATATTTTCAGGCTCCAAAGTAATATGCATAATTGGATTATGAGGATGGGTTGGTCTGGAGTGGGCTCCACTGCAGAAGGAGCAGGTGTGGAGGAACTGACAGCTTGAATTGTTGCATCCTAGGTTGTTGATAATATTACAGACACATCCTCCCGCCTTGGTATTGTTATGGGTGTCTGGCGGCTTGAGATGTAAAAAGAATCTGCTATGCATAGAATGCAACCAAACCGCAAGGCCAGATCAAGGATTAGTGACGAGCTGTCAACTTCTCGAACAGTGAAGAGGGGTTCTTCCCCCACAGCCGCTGGAAGATGAAGGCCAGAGTATGTGTTTAGACACGACTGCGACAAAAGCTCTTAAAATCCAGTGGACTCTAACTGCTTAGCACCAAACAGCAGACAAAGTACTGACTAGCTGGTGAACATAGTGAAACATTTTGCTGAAAGAGGTTGATAATTTCCTCAGAAGATAGTGGAGACCAAACCAGCAAACCAGAGCTAAAAAAGAATGAAAATTCGACTTACATCAGGTGGACTTTATAAGATGATATGTCAGTGTTGGGATTATAGGTTGTTGTGCTGCCCCCAAGTGGCCAAAGTATTTAATTCAGTGCTGGTTCCAGGACCGCAATCCTAGGACCGGAGCTGCATTTCTAGGACCCTTATTTACTTTGATAGTTCCAGCTAGCTATGATTATATGCACATCGGCCTCACTGCCGACGTGCTAGCAGACAGGGTAAACTTTCTTTGTGTTGCTGTGCGTGACCACCACCACTCCACTAGATGGCGCTGTTGCAAAAGAACTGTGGTCCCAGGATTGCGGGGGTCCTGAAACTGCAGCCTCCGTTACTGCATCTATATATTGTTGAATTTCATTGAGGCAAAAGTAAAAGAAAGACATTTGAGCGATTTGCTGTCTTTTCTGGAAGTTATTTGCTTTGTTAGAAAAATCCTGAAACAACCAAACACAAATTTGAAACAAGTGTAATTATTTCACACTTTAAAGACATGAAAGTGACTCAACAAGGAGTTTCCTAAGTTCGACCTGACGAGGATCCTTCTTAGGGGCTGAGGAAGATCTTTTTTTATTAAAAATGTTATCCAAGGAGGAATGAGTCAAGGGAAAACTGGACTTGGTTGAAGATACTTTTTGATCTCACTTTTAAGGACAGAATTATGTTGAGATTTGTGTCTTATGTGGGTTTTAAATCTTGTCTAGTATAGTAGTCTAATAATGAGATTGTGGTCGCTGTGGGGTATTCTCACACACTTTATCATTACTTTTTGTTCTTCCTCTGTAACAAAATGCAACTTGTAATGTAGTAAAACAAAATAATTTAGATTAAAAAACACTGAAATACAATAAAAATACTTTAAAAATGTTTTACACAAAATTAAATTAATTCCTTCCTTCCGTTCCCGGCTAATATTTACAAACAGTTTGACTAAACGTGGATCAGGTCTTGATGAAAATCATCCTGGGTGTCATTGCTTCCTGGCACCATTTGAGACACGTCTACCATGTCTGTCCCACAGATGGCTCGTCCTCGCTCTCCCTCTGTCCGCTGGCTGGACCAGATCTCCGCTGGACTCCACAGTTGTGCCAAATCACCTCCCCCGCCCCCCCCCTAAAAAAAAAAACCTCTCCTCCAACACCTCCCTGGCTGCTCCTGCCACCCAAGGCAAAGCGCTCTCACTCATCATCTCATCTGACTGCTTCTGTAAATAAATAACAACAACAAAATAGCAACAAGAGGGTGACACCCGGCAGAACCTGGTCGACCACATGGGGCCTGCTGGTTGTCAGTGTTTGGCGAGGCGCAGGGGTCACAGATGGCTGAACAACCCCCGCTCTGTCCCACATTTTTCCGGGCGGCTGTGCTTTTAGGTCGTTCTCAATCACTAAACCGCCCTTTCCCAACTAATTTCTTGATTGTCGACACGGGCTCAGATGGGTAAAACACAATAGCAAATAATTAACCAAAGGGGGCTGAATTAAAGGGGGACTTAATATGAGACGGGTGGTGGATGACTCACTTTGCATTAGGCTTTTGAAGACGGTCCCTCGTGGCAGGCGTCGGGCGCTGCGGCTTTAAAAGCTAGTGCATCTTGGCACCTTGCTCAATAGAAAAGCAGGCGGTTGATCTGTGCTGCATTAGTGCTGAGCCTTTGTTCTCCCGACGGGCTGTCAAATGGAGAGACGGCTCCCTGAGACATTTTATAGATACACTCCCCTCAAAGGCAGCTGAGCACCGGCAGGATAAAGCGGGCTCATAGTATTAAAGCCGCAAGTATTCCATTCATCCATTTGTAAACATGGACGGATGTGACTGACAGAGAGCTCAGAGGTTGCATGAGAGGATTTGAAGTTCAATTTCATTCTTCTTACTGTCCTCTGTTGTTATTTCCTTATTTCTCTGTGTGGTGTTCCTGCTCTCTCTGATTAAATGCTTTCATGTGTGTCTGTACGAGGATACATCAGATGAGGAAATGAATTCCTTGTTTCACTTTGCACAACATGACAGGAGTGCTTTGGAGGGCACTTAAAATGTCAGCAGATTGGAGTTTTAGCTCTGCAAATGTGTCACAGAAAGAGACGCTCTGAAAGGACCTTAATTTAATTTCAAACATACTTTCAAACATCTTAAGAATGTTATTAACCAACGTTTGGCTTTAGATAGACACAGATGGGGGAAGTGTGATAAGGTTATATATTATATATATTCCTCAAATAGAAGAAAAAGTGAATGAAAACTACTCATTTACACCAGGTGTTGACATGCAATCAATTTATCTTATATGAGGCGGGTTAATGTGTGTGATGTGTACACCTCTACTCCTGTACACGTTGCCAGAACAGCTGCAGAAGCGGGAAATTATAAGATAAGATATACTTTTATTGTCCTTGAAGGGAAAGTTGTTTTAAGTTAAGTTGTATTATTTAAGTTAAGCAAAAAAAACACAAAGCAAGCCAAACACTCTCTGGTTCCAGATTCTCAAATGTTAGAATTAGTTTTTCTCTGTTTAGTTTCATTGTTGATTGAATTTCTTTGGACTTTTTTCTTGACATTATCTAGAATTTCTAGCATCCTTAATGTTAAAGTCATAATACCAACATTAGAATGAACTCAATGAAGTGCAAGCTTAGTTAAAAGCTTCTCTTTACATTAATAATTTGAGATAAACTACTTTCCACTCTTGCGATGTAAATGTTGATATTCTGTATTTTTTCTAAGATGCAGACAGCATTCATTTACTTATTTGCTTTTATCATCATCCCTTCTACACATTCACTGTGTTGTTCTGTTGTCTATAAGTAGAATAATCCCGCGGCTGCTGCTGCTTAAGTCCCAGCCGGGCTCCTCTCGGGCCCCCGGGATCCTGCAGGAGATCAGGGCAGTCAGGCCCTGTGGACGGTTACCTGGCAGCCGGTGCAGCGGGGAGGCTGAAGGTCCCTGAACACAGCAGCACTCAGCCTCCTCCCACTGATCCTCCTCGCTGCAGCAGCTCCATCTGTGGCCACGGTCACACTCAGGAAGATTATGTTACATCCACAGTCTGTCTGAGCACTCACACTCAATCTGTACAGTAGATACGACTGGTGAAACATACATCAGCTCAGTTTTCATCATACACGATCACTTGCTGAAGTTTGATAGGAAGGATTTAAAGATTTTTCATTCCAAATTACACTTATTTAATTAAAAACCCGACAGTGATATGAATGTACTATGTATGTGTCATGTAAGGTATGAAACGACAATGTGAAAAGGGTCATGAAACTACAGAGAATTATTAGCCGAATCTGCAGCTTTAAGGAGCTTTACAGTGAGGTTCAGCTCGATGTTTGTCTGCCCAGCCCACAACTTTTCTGTTTTGGTTCACTCTCATCGCTCTAATAGCGTCGTTTTTTTTGGCTGCAGCAGGCAGCAGTTTTCAGAAAACTAAATCTACTAAAGCCAAAACTTGAGAAACCTGCTCAGCAGCAAAAAGATTTACAAACATTTAGAGACTAGCTGGTGAACAAAGTGGAGCATTTAGCAGCTAAAGACAGAGACAGATTTTTTTTCTCAGAAGTTGGTGGAGACCAAAGCAGAGCTAAAGTAGGAATTAATATTTGACTTACATTCATCAAACTGAAACTTGACCAGACATTCAATGTGCCATCAAGCCAAACGTATGAGCTAAAAGAGGCTAAAAAGCTCTGTAGAGCTGAAGGAAGCTGCAGAGTTCAGTAGCTGCGATTTGTCTCTCACGCTGCATACAGTCATTTGACCCATTGTTCTAGTAATGCTATTAATCAGCTCAGCTTAAAGCTTAAAACTCCAGGTAGAGGTGGATCTCTCAGAAGCAAGCATCTGTACTGCTTTTCTAGCGCCTGTGCAAATGTTTGGTTTACGAAGTTTATGTCACACAGACTTTCATGCAGACATCAGAACGGCCATCAGCGGGTCGAAATGTAAAGGATCCTGCACATTGTTTTGCAAACATACATAGATTTGTCAGAGCGGTGCCCAGGGGCCAACTCCAGCTCTCGGTGCAGTACTTCTCTCCAGGGTAAAAGCAGGTGTATCCAAGTCCAACAAGTCCTCATGGGTCCAAACTCAGGTCCTTCCGTCTGTGAGGCTGCAGCACTAAACTCCGAGCCACTCTGTCTGTTTCTTTCTCTGATATCTCAATAAACTACTTTTTCCAGAGACATTTTCGTCGTGGGTCAACAAAGCAATGATTGTAATTTTTGATGTAGATTCATTTCATGAGTTTTAACATAGTAAGATGGGCATCGTTTCCTTCGTTTCGAGCTGCTGCATGTACTGGAATGAAAACTGTTTTTCTATAGGTATGTGAATTTGAATGGAGATTCAAACCGTGAAGACATTTGATTTATTGTTAGGAAAACAATTAAGTGGATGGCGCAGCCTTATCAGAGAGTTACGCTCTCTTTCTAGTTGAAGGAGTATGAAGAATTACTTGTGCACTTTCCTGGCTGAGATTTGGACCTCAGTGGCTCCCTGAGGTTCAGGAGTCAGATTTGCTGGAGGCAGATATTCTGCTCCATCCAGCAGCTTTCAAGCCTTGTTGTCATCCAGGAGCAGATAGAGACGCATCCAAACCCCCGGACGCAGCGGCTGTTCACCTCAGATAGCCTCCTCAAGCCACATAACCAAATAAAAATAGCACTCCTGGCCTCCTTTCATCCCCACCTCTCCTACTCCCTTCTCTTTTTCTTTCATTACAACTGAAGGAGTGTCTGTCTGTCTGTGTTGCATTGGGGGGGGGGGGGTGAGAGGGGGGGTGAGGGGGGTTATAGTGAAAGAAAATGGACTTCTGTGTGCTAGCTAGCAGCAACAGCTTTTTTTAATCCTAGCCCCAAGCCGTACTGTGCACTGAAGCAAGCTATTACATGGCAACAATTAAGAGGCTGGAGCGCAGCACCTGGTCCTCCCCATTCGCTGGCCTTCAGTGGCAGCTGACTATACAGTTCCCCCCGCCAGGTGGTTCCACTTCAATCACATTAGCTAGTCACTGTAGGGTTAATAAAGAGCCCACTAACCCTCCCCTCTCCCTCTCTGCTTCTTTTCTGCAGCAAATCTGAAGACGGAGCATTTTAAAACTCGTTAAAATTAAGATCCCTCCGCCGGCGCTGGATAATTAAAGCAGTGGCAGGATGAGCTCCTTGGAATCCAGGGCTAATGTTTCAGGGAGGGGGGTGTGCACGAGGGGGAGGTGGGGGCCCCATCCGCTTAGTAGTCCATTTGTACAAAGAGCAGAGGATCATAATAGACCTTTTCATGGATAGACAAAACAGATGGAGGCCAATTGAAATGAGACAGGCAGGGAGACTGTACATATCTGCCCGAATGCTGGCGGTGTGGAGGGATTCACAAAAACAAGTGGCGAGCCAGCAGCAGCAGCGAGCGACAGCGGCTCCGCTCGGCTTTTGTTTGCCCCCGCCGCTCGAAGCGTTATCACACTAACAACAGCTTGAAAACCAAAACCTGTAAATAAAGGAGTTTGGGCCGAGTGTGTCAGGCTCACAATCAATAGTCATTTGTAAGCACAGAAAGCAGATGTATGCAGTGACATTTAATGCAGCTCGGCCTCCTTTCAGCGGGATGTTAATGGTACGTTTCTCATCTTAACCTCCTGTTGCTTTGTTGTTGTTGTCGATTTTCTTATTTTTTGGGGGAAAGTTTTATCCTTTTAACCTTTTATTCTTTTCACTCACTTGTGGAAGATGTCTTTGTTTGTTCACAAAAAAAATTGATTTTAGAGGGGTAAGGCGACAAAATGTTTTAGATTCTTTATGTGCTTGATTTCAAAAAACACCAATAGGGTTTGTGTAGGAGTTTTAAAGGAAAAATAATGGTGAGGCATTAAATGAACCTTGGGTTTGAGGGAATTTTCACCCTTTAACATCCAGTTTTCCTCTTTTACTGCCCTTTAAGTCGCCGCATGGTTGTTAAAATCAACCTCCCAAAACGACACATATGAGCAATTCCCACACGTAAGTCACGTGAATGAAGTCAGTAACGCTGTTTAACTCAATAACTAAACATTTACTTGGTTTCACACGGGACTTAAACGCCATTCTCTTATGCGAGAGCCTTGCATTTGATACATCCATCCAATGATCCACCCACGCCCTTATGCGGACTTTCTCGCTATTTATGATACGTCACCCGTCTTCCTCCTTTCCTAACGTTGTGCGGCCACTAGAGGTCGCAGCCGCAAGAAAAATTAATATGGGTCGTAAGAACATGCTCATTTTTCTGGTGAGGACATTATTGTTAAAATTATTCCACACTGAAAGTATCACAATGTTCTGTGTCAGCTTCTTCAAGTTCTTTGTTAAAGCTGTACAATGTACAGTCAAATATTCAAAACCAAGACTCCATGATTTTTATTGCTGCACCATTCAATGAAATTATATTTTGTGCATCACTTTATACTAATTTCTCAAAAATACATATTTGATATCTTTGGAAATGTTTGGATCCCCAGTAAAGTTT
This sequence comes from Micropterus dolomieu, assembly GCF_021292245.1. Classification (NCBI taxonomy): domain Eukaryota; kingdom Metazoa; phylum Chordata; class Actinopteri; order Centrarchiformes; family Centrarchidae; genus Micropterus; species Micropterus dolomieu. The sequence continues at coordinate 25,722,082 of NC_060159.1, read as the reverse complement.
GAAAGTAAATCCACCAACAACTTGCGATAACCTTTATTTCTTTGTGTTTTGATTATAAATAAAAACAAGCAAACATACAAATGAGTTGGAATAATAATTGATAGACTTGTAAGGACACTTTTTATGGTCTTTTGATGATGTGGTATAGCAGATAATTAGTTTGCAGGGAGTCATTTAACCAACTCATTCAGATTAAATGTATCGGTAAAAGTTAATTTCCAACATTATCCAACATTATAAAAGACAAGAATTTGTGTTGGACAGAAGAAATGATTTTTAAACCATGTGTTAATATTTGCTGTAGTTTTATGTCTGCTTTTTCTTGCTTTCTTTTCCATCAACAGAATAAAAACCCTCTTTTCAAACACTGGTTCTACGTGTCGAGTCCTTTACTCGACTGTATTTGTCTGCCTTCCTCAGAAGCATCCCGAGACACATCAAAGCCCCGAGGCCCGAGCTGGAGATGGAAGGAGGGGAGGAAGGGTGAGGAGGAGGGAGGGAACGCAGGATGCCCGCACTTTAATCTTCTTTATCCGCTGATGTGAGGACAGACCGTCCCAAATTCCATTTATAAGAGAAATACTGATGCAAAAAGGCTGAGCGTGTCTTTATACCAGAGTGAACAAATTGGGATGCAAATGCGCAGCCTTTGAACTGTGTAAAGTGGCATAATGGGATGATCCATAAATTATTAATCAGTGTTGGTTTAGAGCTGAACCCAGAGGACGGCTGACATCACCGCCGCACAAGAAACCCAAAGAAGAAATTATTTATCTCCTCTGGTCTTGAGCTGAACAACACATTACCAAGAAAAGGAAAGTTTCTTACAATCGGCGCACAAAACTGTAAAAATGTCCAGATTTGTGTCTTTTTCAAGTTTGTTAATTTATGGTTTTGTTAATAAAAATTGATTCAGTGATTTCACTGCAACTTAAATTTTTTATTTTCTTGATTTATTCACATTTGTTAGGCTTGGTGTCAGAAGTTGGGAGTCAGGATTTTTTTTATTTTTTTTTTTACATTTATATGCAATTTAAATAAAGCAAATTGGTCATTGTGCCTTCCACAATTAAGGTCGGCCTATTCTAACAAATGAATGTAGTAATGTCCAGGGATGGGCAAAGATACATCAAAATGTATTTTAAAATAAAATACCAATTACCCTAATTTTAGCTCTATCAAAATTAAGTAGAAATCACAGCAGCCATGCCCCGTTTCAGATTTAAAAAATACTAAAAATACTTTTCCCAGGAAACAAGAAGTTACGCTATAAAGTGCAGTAGTACAACAACTCCACAAAACTTTTTGTGCGCAACCAACAAATAGGTATCATAGGCTGAAAGTAGCAAGCTAATGTTAACACGGAGCGTTCCTCAGGTCAGATAGTTAGCTAGAACATTACATACTGTAAATTGGTTAAAAAATAAAACTTTACAGGAACTCTTAAGTTTTGTAGCAGTTTATGCAAAAAATCAATAAAAAGGTGGCAATCTTCACGTTTTTCAGCTTGACCTTCATGAGTCTGGATAAATTTTCTCTTCTGATCTCGTTGAGTCTGGGCAAATTTCTGAGTAGGCACCAATCAGAGGAAGCATTTTTACTTCTCAAACTCTTTTATAGTATTTTAAAACTACTAAAAGAAAAACACGGAAGTATTTTGATACAAAATATGAAGCCATTTTTATATCAAATAAAAATTTGAGTAACTCACGTTAAGAACTTCTTTCAGCTCTTTGTTTTGGTTTTACGGCCCTCAAGTGTACTGTTTTGCTTCGGCCTCAGTTCTCACATCATAAGTGTGGTTTTCATTATCAAATGGGGAAAAACATAGTGGAGCATTTAGCAGCTAAAGAGCCAGATATTTCCCTCAGGAGCTGGTGGAGACCAAACCTTGAGCTATTAGAAGAGTGAATATTGAACTTACATTCATCAGGTTGAGATACACTTCAAATAAACGCTAATGTTGCTCTCTGTCTGCTGAATGAGCAACTTGCATGTTCAACATATTTACTTAATGGTTGTGCTCTGTAAGTTAAAAACAGGTTGCAGGTTTATTGTTGATTATGCAACGTCACAGTTTTATTTAGTTAACGTTACACTGGATTTAAGAGTCTGGGGAGTGTTTTGACTTACAGTATTTAATAAGCCGTCAATAATTGCATTGCACATTACATGGTTGTGCTCTGTAAATGAAAAACAGGTTACAGTAACAGAATTCCTTGTAGCTATCCAGTTTTATTAGCAACCTGGATTGAACGCAGCAGGTGATACAACATTCATTATAATCACGAGAGACTTGAGACTTGACTTGGACTCTAGCTCAAAGACTTGAGACTTGACTTGGACTCTTGCTCAGAGACTTGAGACTTGACTTGGACTCTAGCTCAAAGACTTGAGACTTGACTTGGACTCTAGCTCAGAGACGTGAGACTTGACTTGGACTCTAGCTCAAAGACTTGAGACTTGACTTGGACTCTAGCTCAAAGACTTGAGACTTGACTTGGACTCTAGCTCAGAGACGTGAGACTTGACTTGGACTCTAGCTCAAAGACTTGACTTGGACTCTAGCTCAAAGACTTGAGACTTGACTTGGACTCTAGCTCAGAGACGTGAGACTTGACTTGGACTCTAGCTCAAAGACTTGAAACTTGACTTGGACTCTAGCTCAAAGACTTGACTTGGACTCTAGCTCAAAGACTTGACTTGGACTCTAGCTCAAAGACTTGAGAC